>NC_142115.1:24760000-25060000 GCF_056152115.1 Neolamprologus brichardi
AAGCTCTCAGGTATTCAGGGACACGCCATGAAGGCTTTTTCTTGACTCTTGACTATGTTCTTTGTTTGTGTGTGCACGGGTGGGTGTAAATAGGAGCTAACAAAGGTGTAGATGTGCCATGCAGCTGGGCCTCAGATTAAGTGCACATTCATAACTAATCCTTCAGTTGTGTTTTATTGATGTGTGCGTGTAGAGAATGAAGGGACACTGTGGAAAGGACTATCCACAAGTACGGAGCAAGGGTCCCTGTCTACACAGCAGGGGTGGCCTTTCATGCACAGTTCTAGAAAACTGAATTATAGTGAAACAGTCTCACCCTTTCAATTTGGTTTACTTGGAAAGTAACAGACATCGAGTAAAAAAAATCAACAACCCAAAAACCAATGCAAAGCTACCCAAAAGATGGATGAAGTGACTTGTAGAAATTCTGATACTGCAATGATGAGGCAGTGAGGCACAATCTATAGACAAGGGGCAAGAGCATCTGGCTTATTTTTGTAGTTAACTTGAAATACAAGTTCTGTTAACCAATTGCAGCGAGTCAGGATTTAGTTGCATAGAGATAAATAGTCTATGCAGGGAGCAAAAGAAGGACTGCATTTCCTAAATCGGATAATGATCAACTACGGTCCTAGGATGATTTTTTTTTTTAAATATAGCTACCTAGAGCTAAAATAACAGTTTCATAATTATGGTTTGCATTTCCATACAAAGCATCAGGAGTAAAAGCCACGTCACGTTTGAAGAAACATGTGCACACATATGTACGTGTGCACGCGTGCAGCCCACATACCAGGTTGCATGCCCCCGCCAGGCTGTTTAGAGTGAAAACATTCACAGGGCTGATGGGGAAAGTCAGGGAAGCATTTCTTTCGGCGCAAGCAGAAAAATATGAGCTGGGCCTGTTGTTATTGCACCGTCTTGGGGCGCTGCTTTGTTTGCTCAGACAACAGCAGAACCTTTAAATGGAGGCCCGAGACTGAGCCAGAAACCAGAGCACACCACTGGAGGTGCGGAGAGAAGGTCTATAGGCCTCTACAGTTTGTGTGCGTATGTTTGTATGTGTCTCTCTGAGTGTGTATCTGTGTGTTCTCTCACTGGCAGGCGCACCATCATTGACCCCCATGATTAAAGGGTCAGGGAGCAGGTTGGTGTGTCTATACGAGGGGGGAACTGTGTAACTGTGCGGGCGTGCACAGATGAACGCTTGCAGATCACATGGAGTTCAGTGATTCTAGCTCTCAAAGAAGCAGGCCAAATCATACAGCTACCTCATCTGGCAGCAACCAAGAATGTGTGTACATATGGCCATGTAAAGACATAAGGTTCTTTAAATTACACACTAAAGTCTGGGGAAACTTCTCATAATACTGTAGGAGTTGAGAACATACAGAATCATTCATACTCCTCCCTTGAACGGCAGCTGGTCGCTACCTCTCTGTCTGACGCTTAAGAAGGTGCAAACACAAAAGCAGCCACCTGCACGGCGCTCCGGCAGTGTGTCGGTTTTAATTTCCACTTCTCCTGTCTTTGTACAACTGCTCTCTTGCCCCCCCCCACTCTGTTACTCCTTTCCCTGCTTATAAATGTCTAGTGAGGGCAGTTAAACCAGTTGAGGGAGATTACAAAAGCCAGAGGTCTTTCCTGCTCTCCCTCACTCACTCACTCTCTTTCACTTTGCTCCCCTCTCTCACCTCCCTTACAGCCTACTCCCCCCACCTATTTTTCACCTTTAATTTTCAACCCTTTCCCTGGTTTCCCATAAAATGTCGGGCACGACAGATATTAGGAGGAGGAAGAGGTAGATAAAAGAAAAGGCAAAAAAGGAAAGAGATTTTTGGTGAGGTTTCCTGGAGATCATCCCCCAGAAAGAGAGGAAAAATATAAATAATAATAGTAAATAATAATAAATAATTGCTAGTGGTAGTGAAAATTGGATGAGATTTAAAGAAGAGAAGCAAAAGAAGAAGAGAGTAGCTGTCATGCATGATCGGGGTCTGAGGTGGATTCCTGTGTGGTATACAGGTATATATGATAACGTCTGTATGTGCAAATATGCATGGTTTCAAGTTCAAATTAAAGCAGTAGTTTCTTGTGAGTTTGATTTTGTAACTGACCTGACAATAAAGTCAAACTCAGAGCCTGCGAGCATCAGGACGCCTAAAAACGTGGAAAAGGCACCGTCGAGCACCGGTGCAAACATGTGCTCCAGTGCCAGCACTGCCCGCTTGTGACGATCCCCTATGGCTGTCAGGAATGCCTACAACACACAGAAAAAACAAAAAACAATTTATGTCTTGTTCTCAAAAGGTTAACTTGCTCCACAACCATCAGAGAGACCTGAATCCATCCAGCAATAGACCTCACCATTCCAGCAAGCAGCCTTTAGGATTAGAAAGTAAGTAAATTCACTAATTCATTTTTAAACTTACCAGGGCCACATGGACAGTAAATTCCACTCCAATGCCCACAGAGGCGATGAGAATGACAACAGGGACGGCACTCAGCTTAATTCCCATCAGCCCCATGAAGCCAAACAGCTCCACAGTCATGAGAGAAAGCACCAACACCTGAAGAAAAAGCAGGAGTTTCTGTGAGAAATGTGGGTAGTTGTTCAATTTACATGAACCTTTAGTTACACTTGTGTGGTTAATAAACTCACAGTTCGAAAACATTTTTACACATAGAAAGTGCCAGTTGTTACAAAAAGCCTGCACGATTCAGTGTTTGCAACTGTTTTATTTTATTCAATATCCATTCAAATGGTTTCTGTAGGTTTTTCAGGAGACATCGCCTTTTTCTCTTCGATGTTTGACTTTGACTTTTGATTCAGAATTATAATGCACATTTGCTAGGTGAAACAGGTAAAACTTGTCCGTGAGCACAGTGGGTTTGATTACCACAAATGGAGTTATTCTACTTTATGCTGTCTTATTATAGAAAGAACAAATCATTATTCCCTGCTTTAACTGTGTGAACTTCCATTTGACCTTAAATTTGACTGCATACAAGACAGATGAGGCAGAGAAATAACACACGAGGGTGATATGTATGAGTATATCTGCCTTATAAATGTGTTGAGCAGTAACCATACATGTGGGTGAAATGTATGTGTTTGTGAAGACTCCAGAGCAAAGCATTACAGGAGCTGCTATTATCAGCTGACAGGTGTCAGGTTACACGGGGCCCAAATCCTTTGAAGAGGGTTAAGGTGGGTAGAGGAGGTAACTATGTGTACGTACACCTATAGGTGACCCAGCACAGAGTATGTGCATATCCACAAAGGGTATTTGTACTGTGTGGTGTGTCTGCCACTTTATTCTGAAGGGCATTTTGGGTGATCTAATTACAAGTGTGCAGATACTGTATATTAAAATAAAATAGTTTGAGGAAAAGATGTCACTAGATTTAACACATTTTCTTGTGTTATATTACATTGTGTTATATTATATTGTGTTATTACATTTACTATTACTAAAAGGTAAAACCTTGTATACACCTGCCTTTTTGTTTCGTTTAAGCAACGTTTTTTCTATAAATAATATAAATCAGGAACACAGATTGAGATTACAAAGGATTGCTCTAAATGTACTGAGACCCATTCAGATTTTAAGTGTTAAGAGGAGTCAAAATCAAGTGGATTAAAAACTAACTGTATAAATCTAAACACAAGATATGATATTTACACAAAGCCTCTGTCTACATGGTCATAGTGGATTTCAGGGCTTGAAGGCTTTGAGAGTTTGATGTTGTATGGCTGCCTGTGCTTTGGGCTTTGATAGAACTCTCTTATAACTGATGTTTTGATCTTACTAGTAAGGCCTGAAGAGGATGAACATGAAGTCCCCTCCTCCCTTGTTTCAAGGTTCGGGTGGCCTGGCCACTGCCGGTTGTAAAATACAACCCACTAGAGAGAAAAACCAGAGTACTCTTTGTACGTGTTTCTGTGTGAATTATCACCTGCGAGTTTAAACATTCATACTGTATGTGTGTGCAAGTATGTACATGCACTAGAGTGCTCAAAGTGTTTTTGAGAACTGGCTTGTGTATGCGAACGCATGTTTGCCAATATCCTTGGAAACGTCTCGTCTGAGAGGAGCAAGAGTGGATGAATGTTAGAGATGGAAATAAAATCAAACATTTTACAGGTTTAGAGTGGGAGCCAGTTGCTGGGGCAACTTTTTGTCCTCTTCCCATTTATTTCAGAATTTGTGTCTGGGAGTATTGGACTAGACTAAACAGACTGGTCCTAACAAAACAGCACAAGATAAACACTGGTGACTGGGGCTACGATAACACGCACCGGCCCCTTCTCTTTTCCGACTCTCTCCTCCTGACATGCATTCTGGACCACACGCAAAAACCAGGAAATGACATGAAGAGAGGGAAGAAATTGACTTTTAAATAATTGAAAGCTAAGATCTCTCTCTCTATGTCAAGCAGCCAAAAACCTTTTTAGAAGTAGCAGACACATTTGTATCTTTCTCTAAAGTTATCTCTCAGAACATTTGCTGCAATCTATGGAGCTACGTGTGAGCTACGTCATACCACATATTTGTAGTTACTGCATTTGTCTCTGTGCATGTGGTGTGTTTTCTCCAACACTTACTATAATGCCAGCGGTCCAAGGGTTGAGCAGAAAAAGGGCACAGACGAGAAAGGTGCAGGCGAGCACCACACTGATGGACAGCAGAAGCCAGTGGCGTAGACTAACATACTGTTCCCAGAACAGGAAAGGGTAGCCGTTGGGGTAGGAGGGCAAGCCTTGTCGGCTGTAGTTGCTGCAGATGGCCCGTACGCTCTCGATGGCTTCCACAAACTGCGGCGTCTCCCGGAGCCCGTTGAGGTAGAAGGGGAACTGTGCGTATTCGATGGGCTCAGCAGCCGGGACTGGATGGTGAGAAAATCAGAGAAGGTTGGTTTAATTGTTAGCAAAGCTGTACCCCCCCGACTTCGATTTTTCATTATATGACATATGCCATGAAGCAACTGGTGAAGTATTCTCTTTGGGGCCTTGGAAGCAAAGACCACACAGATGATAACGTTTCAAGACTGTAGACATCGACGAAGCAATCGGATAAATCAACAGTGGCCTCTGCAGATCACATTTGTCTATTTTGATTAATTCTCATTATATTCTGATCATTTCGTGTATCTGCAGAAATAATTGAGACTCTATATCCAAACCACGAATACCAAGGCTTTCCCTCCCTAATGCAGCTCTGTTCCAAGAGAAGCTACGTTTGCAGACGTATGTGCATGTGTGCGTATGTGCATGTGTGCGTGTGTGTGTGTGTTCTGTGGGGGTGGCGGAGGAGAGTGAAACAGACCTCCATTGACTCAGTTCTGGCCAGCCTGTGGCCCAGCCTGGCTAATGAAGGCCTATCAGTTCCAGACACAGCAGACTGTCAGAGCTAACGATGATTCAAGGTAATTACAATGTCAGAATCACTGCCATTACCACACCCTAATCTTAGCACCACCACGTAAGGCACAATATAAATGTGTGATCACGTAAATATCTGCCTGTCACGATGCTATGGAGGCATAGTAGGGGTTTACAAAAGATTTAGAAGTTGCTACACTTAGAAGTAGCTTTGCAGTATCACTACTAAAGACCAGACTACTAGACCAGTCTACTGCCTATTTTTTATCTTATAGAACATGTTGTAGTATTGTCTAATGTTGCTTTGAATGTATTCATTTCATAGTAAGTGTAGGGTTAGATGGAAGAGCTTGCTAACATGGTATGGCCCATTATAGTCTCAACTATAAATTTCAATTAGAACACCTGTGGCTTTTGGCAAACATAGATCTGCTCCGGGGGTCTCCCGCACAGCCAAACACTTCATGCAGCTTATCCAGTCACGTCCCCCCGCTGTCAAGGACTTCCTGCTTGTTATCCAATTGTGCTTCCAACCCAAACCCTGTCTCTCTCTCTTAATTATCCAATCATCCCCCTTCCTTGTCCTGTAACACCTTCTTACACCAAATCACAGGCTAGAGTCAAATAACAATGTAAGTATATTTTTTATGTGTGTGTGTGTGTGTGGTAGGGAAACGAGAACAGGGTGGGTGCTGTTTTTGGGGTCGCTGAGTTTTAATAATGTGTGTATTTGTGTGTAATGCTTGAGCACCATGGTAGTCAGGATTATAGCATTTACCACAGGCACTATTAAAAGAATAACAGCAAGTTGTGTCTTGGTCCTCGGGTTAGCAGAGTGAGCTCAGTCATGCACAAATGCACACATATTGCAGTGGTACAGTAAAGTCTAATACCTCACTTAGAGCTAAAAAGGACCAATAACTCAAACCACAAGATGTGAACGTTGCTTACATGCAGCCGCTGCCTTATGGAAACTGAAAAAGTTGCAGCCGAGACTCATAAACCTCACAAAAGTTAGGCATAAAATTTCAGTAAGCAGATAATAAATGCAGTATGTTTGGCCGTACCTTACAGTAACATTTCAAATTAATGTGGAGCTGGATTACCGAACTTGTTGGAACTAAAAGCAATATTATTTCAAATTTCTTCCATTCTGTCGCACTACTCAGTATTCAGTGGTAAAATAATGTGAACATAGGGCATGCAGACTTACTGCTGAGGCGTGTCTCGGGCATGGAGTCGGTAGGGTCGTGGAGCCACTCGGGAGGGTGTGGACGAATGTTAGCTTGTGAGGCAGCATAGGCCACAGGATCATTGCTGACCCAAGCTGTTAGGTAGATGTAAAAAGCTCCGGGATTGATGATCCCATCTGCATCCACAAGCCTCTGGCGAGTCAGCTACAAAACCCACAAACGAGATGAATTAATGACTGTAATATTAGACTTACAGGTTTTGGTATAGCCTCTTAAATTACAATTTTCAAACACATAATTCATCGAATGCATTATGTCATTCGTCTGTCTACTACACCCAAGCAAACCATCAAAATTTGAACTGAAATGGAATTATTAGAAAATGGAAAAAATTTAATTGAGGGGGGAAAAAAAGTAGAAAAAAATTGAAGTGCTTGCGGCTGTTAAGTACACGCTGGAAATGAAGGTATTGTAGAAATAAGGGATGTTTAACCATAACATTCTACAGGTGAGCTGACCACAGAAATGTTTATTTATACACACGCATGAGCGCAAGAGAACGGAGCAGCTTTCAAAATATGAGTCAAATATTAGCCCCTCTCTCTTTCCAACCAAAGAAAAACCAACAAGTCAGACACTGGTTGCCTTTCTGAACATTCCCGTACTTGTGATCACAGCTTCCCAGAATTATCATGCCACATTAAAACATGGAAAATGTTGAATCAGCTTCTCCCTTTACATATAGTAGATATTGGCTGGCCAACCTCAGACCCAACGTCCTGACCACTCTGAATAAATTTCTAAAGGAAGCCTTGCAACACTCTCCTGTCAAGAAGTAGCTGTTGCTGCTGCCTGTAGAACCAAGCAATCTGAGCAAGGAAGCTTTAAACAGGCATTCTGGTTATTTTAGAGCTGTGCAGGTTGTGTTTTGAGTTTCTGGAGTTGGGCACTCTCAGGTGAACAAAAACATAAAAGTATTTTTCTTTCTAATTGGTCTTGTTAGGAGAATAAGTGCAATGAATGCATTATTGACTTTGGTAAGGTGGTCCACCACTTTGGTCCAGGCTAAATATCTCAGAAACATAGTCAAGGCTCATTCATTCAAATACTGAATCTGTGTGACTTTATGAGCTACTGGATCATCCATCCATCCATGGGGGAAGGAAGCAGGTAGTGTGGGAGAAGCCGGAGGACATAAAAATACAAAGATTGACGTTCCCCTCAGTAGAATTTGAATAATACGTTTATGTTTTATAAGCGCTATTATCAGGTTCGAATTGCAATTTTCTCATATTTTATTACTACAATACTGAAAAGCTAATTACCCGTTTGCCTCAGCAACATAGCTATTTAGTTACTGTGTTAACATAAGCATGATATTATATTTTAGCATCCTGGGCTAAACATCATTGCACCATTGTATTGTACCATTTTTGTCTGTGCATGCAGGCGAAAACAGTACAAATAATTACATCACATCAAACTGTCAAAAGGAAATCCAAGCTGAGTGACAACTCAACTTGGATTTCTTTAGGATAAACTCTCTGAGGGACTTTGTTTATCTTTGTGAGCATGTGAGTCTGTGATTCTGCCTTATTGCACTCTTTTATTCAGCGTCATTTGCCTTGACGGCAAAAGTCAGTAGGTAGACGCGAATGACTGTCTCACTAAGGGCTGTTAGTTTTGCCCTCCCATGTGGAAACAGGAGTGTAGTCTAGCATTGCTACCTCCTGAGAGGTAAAACCATTACTGCGCACCACTCTGCCACTCTCCCTTCTAGGAACCATAAATCCCTCTTTCACAGAGGCAGGGAGCGTTCTGGGGGTTGAAGCTGGACTCATGGGGTTAGGTACAAGAAAGGAGTAGTTTTTTTTGTGGTGGGGGGTTGGGAGAGAAAAATTGCTTGAGTTAGCGTAACAATAAAAAAATTGGCTGGAGTCCCTGAGCGCGTCTGTGTGCAGTTAACCTGGTTGTTAACACTGAAGGAAATGCCACCCAGCAAATGGAGTAGAGCTATAAAAATAACACAACATCTGTACAAATGTTCCTCACACTTGGTTCTCCTGACCCCTGTGGGTACCCAGAATGCCTGGCGCCACAGATGGACCTGCCCTAAGAAGAAAAGAGCTCTTGATAATGTTAGCATGGCCTTTCTTAGGACTTATCTCGCACGCCACAGATTTTTTAATTGCGATGCATATAGCTTTAAGCCACACATATAAGGAACAAATGGTCACCAGCACAGAGTAGGGACAAATCAAAAGCAGAACACCTCTGCACAGATCCACAGAGTGGCATATCAAAATAAAACATCTAGCTATGCAATTTACCAGGGATGTTGAAGATCTGGTCCTCATTTTGAGGAACAAAAAGGAAGCTACTGCTCAACAAGTACACGCACACAGAAAAAGGAGAAGCACACATTCAAAACATACAAATGCACACACAGAGCTGTCTAAAAGAAACCACTTGTTTCAAGCTCCCTCAATGAAAGAGGACACAGCAGTGGAGAAAAGGAAGAGAAAGGGAGGGAGGAAAAGACAGAGGGAGTGAGAGGGAGAGAGCGAGTGGTGGTGCGAGTTGGAGTTTGTGAGCAGGAGAGAGAGACAGCTAGATTCCAGTGGATCTGGATCGAATTTAACAGCAGGATACTCAACAACTGTATGTCTTCAAGCTGTCACGGGAAGCCCACGCAGCTCTGCTGGCGGCCCCCACGCCTCACGGCAAGTACACCTCTCTCACAGGCAGAGGAAGTGATGTCACGGGGCCGCACACCAGGACTGGCCCCGTTTCCTGTCAGCTAGATAACTGCTGCAATGGAGTTTATTTGGATAAACGAATAGCCATAAGAGCAAAGGGGAGAGGTGGCCAACCCTTAATAAACATCTGTAGAGCTGTATGATTGGAACACAGAGTTGCACAAATTCTAAATACAAATAAACAGGAGACACAGAAGAGCTATGCGTCAAAGTTAATCACCCTTGATGAAAATGATTTCAGTGTTGAAACGGACATGGCTTGTTTTGTGTTTGAGGTTTGCAGATATTCTGGCCAAGAATTTTGTTTTTATATTTCTCCAGTTTCTTATCTTCTGTTTTTGCGTTTTCCTGCCAAAGAATGCAGCCATGCATACACATATGTTGTTTTTTGGAGGTGATACTAAACTAAGAAAAGCATTCAATGCCCTGTTGAAGCTGAGAACATTTACCCAGCTCCACAAATGCAATCTTTCCCCTCATTTCCTCCTGTTTCTCCCCCAGACTTTCACATTATCAGGTTGGTAAACTTTCCACTGACATACAAGAGACCTGATTTAATCTTCCTCAATAAGTTCCTGTCTCGACCTCCTTCCGAGACCCAAGGTGCTCAAGTCGCTACACTCGAGTCACTGCTGGACATCAAACACTCATTCGGTGGCACGCAGGAGACAGTTTCAACAGCTCAGCTGGAGCTTACCACATGATTCAGATAACATGCTTTGTTGTATACTCACTTTATGGCTAAATTTTGCACTTCAGCTTCACCAATGGCTGTGCAAACCTTTCAGAAGCTCATGGAGAACTACTTCAGTACCAGAGATGACGCTAAACAGTCATGTTCTGCACTCAAACCATAAATAATCCCCTTGCAGACTTTCAAGCCACAAAAAGAAGAAGCACCCTTTTCTCCTGCAGATCTTATAAATATATCAGTTGGTTGCATGTTGATGTGGATTATGGAATTAAGTATGTGTAAAAAGGAGACATTTTTACTTTTATGTACAGTGGATATAGGACTAGCATCTCAGACCTAAATAAATGCAACCAAAACCAGAGTCACCCTGGAAGCCTTGTGTCAGCTCATAGGGCTATCCATATAAGCAATAATGACATTAGTTTATCACACTCTTTGTCCTTCAAGGCTTAGAATGCATTAACTGCAACAGACAAGCATTTCTATATCACACCAGTAAACCTCAACTGCTCCACTCAGAAAGTAGTTTGACTAAGTAGACGCTATTGTTTATATTAGAAAAATATGCAAATATGTTTTAAAAATTTAGTTCTCAGTAAATCAGATTCAGGTTTCTACTTAGAGCCACAGAATCCAGATTAATTATTTATAGACACTTTGGAGTTTGCAGGCGTTTCTCTGCACCAGTTTCAGCCATCCCAGCCTCTCATACTGTAAACCGTGGCTGGAAGCACTGATGATGTGTCAAGCTGAAAGACTTGATGTTTAAGGCAAACAGCTCACTGTCAAGGCCCTGCTATACGCACATCTCATACACACACACACACACACACTGACAAATCGTTTAAATGAAGAGTTAATAGGTTTTTCAGAGTCAGGCTGCAGCTCCAGTGAGAGCTTTAAATTCCTGAGCTCGGTAAAGTCATCACACGAACACAGACAGAGAGAAAGAAAGAAAAATATGAATAGTCAGAGATGGTTTTAAGCTGGGTGTGGCTCCCCTAGAGTCATAACAAAATGCACAGATATGCATACACATACAGCGTCACAAAAGAGCTTTGAAAGTGGTGGAAGCATCTCTCAAGTCTATTATCAAGTTGTAGTCCATGTAATACAGTCTGCATGGTCTATGCTTACATAACATCTGCACATACTTCCTCATATAATGCAAATCAAGCTGCTAACCCAACATGTCCACACATCTTTTGAATTGCAGTGTACCATTGACAGTCAAATAGCCAGACAATAGACACTCAGATAGCCAGGATTTCATTCATCAGGAACCAATTCACTCGCAGGCTAGTGCTAACTTCCAGTATTAGAGCTGACAAATGAGAACAGGATTTCTCTAACGCAACAATAAAAGCTTACCGAGGTGTGTTCATCCATCTAAAGCCTTTGTTTCAGATCAAAGCTTTGTTTTCTTTCAACAGTTTGCACCTGGGCATTGACCAGGAAGCTTTTTTCATGATCTCTGTGAATTATTCTCCCCTTTCATCACCATAGCAGCACATTCAATTTACATCTGATGCATTTGATAGACGGATGAGCTTTTATGTGTTGCATTAATGACAAGAGGAATCGCTTATCCCCTTTAATAAATTCAATTTAAATCCTAAACGTACCAGGTTGAAGTTGATGGGCTTGTCCCTGCGCCCTGTCTGCACCAAGAGTTTATATGCTAGGACGCCATCATCAGAGCCATTCCTATAATTGTTGTGGGTGATGCGGCCAGCCTCCCAGTCCTTGTCAAAAGCCTGCTGGAGACCTGTAGGAAACCACAGCAAAACACACTGGTTAGATGTGGATGTTTAAAAAGGTTATATGCCTTGTTATCTTCATTCTCCCACTGCAACACACAACAAACAATAACCCAACACAGTAAATAACACAACACCCTAACCTAACCCTAACTCTATAATAGGCTTGATTGATTTAATATGATAATTCAGTTCCATTCTCAACCACTAAACATGACTTCAAAAACAGAAAATCTGCTGCTTTTAATTCAAAGAAATCGTTATGGGGCTTTATCAGTAACATCTGCCTTCTTTTCTATACTACTTTCTGATCCATATGTGTATCACTCCTCTTTTCTCGGCTCTCCCCCAAGGCCCATGCTGTGGTCCGTCTGTGGGAGATGTTGTTTTGGGTCTCGTTCCTTGGCCTGTCTGGCTCCAATTTGTCCCACCATTGCAGAGAGCAATATCAGACACAGTTCTCTCTCTCTCTCACCCACACACACTCCCTGTGTGGTTCCCAGCCGGCTCACACACACACACAGACTCTCACGATGTGTTTTATCGTTAAGTACATTTCCTCACTGAGAATTAAGCCATTCATAGATTGGGCTGACATATGAAAGAAAATACTGTTCACTGGTACTTTGCAATTCTGTATGAAACAATAAATCCATCCATCTCTCCATTCAAAATTAATTTAAAGCGTTGTGTACCGTGTCTTGCGTGTCAAATATTCAATTTTTATCTAGAAAAACAAACAAAAACACTAGAGCAGGCAGTACTGGTTCAATACGTGCCAATTTGCACTGACAACATATTTGCTGCCAAAGGTTTTTGAATATTGTACATTTCCCAAGATGAAGTTGAAAAATATTGACTCCCACTATACTCTTCGCCATCAATCCCACTTAGGGAAGAAACAAGTGATTTTAATCAGCTACTGTCAGTGTCCATTTGTGCAGTCCCTCCTACTTCTGAACTCCTGCCTAACATCTTGTTTTCTGCGGATTCATGTCAAAACACGGAATAAAATTGTGATCTCAAAATGCTTTCATGGGAAAGTAAATTATTCCCATGCCTAAACTATCCTGAATAGCAAAGTTAAATAAGTTAAATAAGCAAAGGTAAAATTTCAAATGAACTAACACTGGCTCTAAACCATTATGCCACATCTGACCCATTTTATTCTCAACCAGAAGGTGCAGTTTATGCCCATACCTGTCCACACTCATTTCATACCCGAAAATTCGAAAGGAATTTGTGATGTGGACACAAATGATTAGTGTCACTAACTCAGTATCCAACCACATGTGAAATATGACCACAATTTCCCGTTTAGCTCCTGAGTTACAGAATTAAAAATCTGTTAACCTTTGATATTTTTTTCAGCATTTTATCCTATTACTTTAAAATTACTGACTGACACAGTAACCTTGACTTTTAATCGCTGAATTCTGGTCATCCTTGAAACCAGGTGAACTTTCACGCTCATGAGAAGATTATGGAGAGCCCAAAATATGACACCTCCAGTCATTGGTGTGTTCAATGCTGAGCCACAAAAATTTGACATATTCAGTTTTATTCACTGTTTAGGTCGGGTTGAAGTGGCATGTGTACGTCAAGCTTAAAATTACTTAGATTTACCTTGCAGCCAGTCCCTGAAGTAATGAAGCCACATGCGAGGCAGCTGTCCATTTTCCTCCTTCAGCACGTAGCGAATGGTGTGGAACCTCTGGTGGAGCTGATGAAGCAGTGGCTGGTTTTGGGCATAATCGGCGCGCTGTGTTACCACATACATGTTGTAGAAGGAGAAGAACTTGAACTGGGCGCCGAGAAAGTCGTACTCGCTTGTCTCCCTTGGTACAATATCTGTCAGCTCCAGGCCGTCCCTCACTTGGGTGGTCCCGTATAAACTGACTCCCAGCAGGCAGAGGAACAGCACAATCACAACCACCTGGAATCAGAGGGATGAAGAGACAGCTTTATCAAAAAACAAATATCCAATTAAAACATCTGCCTGTTTATAAGCTGTTTATAAGCTGTCGGATGCTTTTTGATACAATGTAGCAAAAGTGCTATACTTTTTCTTTTTTCTGCAAAAAGTAAAGTGCCGGATTAAAGCCTTGCAGGACTACGTGAAGCAATTTATATAAAAAAAAGAAGAAAGAAACTGAGGAACATTTTGTAATGTCAAGTACAGACCACCACATGATTTCAGTTCTGGAAGGCTTTAAAAGGTCTGGCCACCCACTGTGTGTCTGTGTGTGTGTGTATGTGTGTGTCTCAGATAGGACATAACCACAATTTCCACCCCCGATTTCCTCCTTCCTTACACACTCCGGTGACTAACCCTCCCATTCAAATTATCACCACAGTGAGTCAGCACACAAACCCACTTTTACCTCATACAGAAGCTATTCCGCTTGTTTCTTTGTCTCCCTGCTCTACAGAAACACAGAGAGCAACTGAACTCACCTTGGTGGTGGGCTGCAGAAGGAATGGCGCATAGTGCTTCTCAGCAAAAGAGGCCAGGGTCCAGCGCGAGCAGGGGGGCTCGAGGCAGCGTAGGCCCAGCGAGGCTTCTCCAATCTGGGACAACAGGTCCCGTGTAGAGCTGTTGTTCTCTGGACTCTGGCCAGTCGATGAGGCTCCATCACCCTGAGCAACTGAGCTAGCACTTGGGGTCGATGCAGCAGGAGGAGGTGCGGGATGATGATGATGGGAGAAGCTGGCAGAACCTCGAGACCCCCCATTATTCAGGCCCCCACTGTTGTTGTTGTTGCTGATGTTGGCGTGATTGCTGCTACTGTAATACTCGTTGTTACGGTTGGTCCTAGCTGGAGCTGGGTTGATGGGCTGCACAGAGATTTGGGATCTGGGCTCAGCTGTGGTGTAGAAGGCCTGAGTTCGGGGGTCGTACTCAGTCCTGAGCTGCACTGTGGACTGCATAGTGATTTGGGTCTGCTGAGCAAAACCATGGCTACTGTAGGAAGGAGGGGGACTGCTGTAGCTTGGGGGAGGCATGTGATATGAGGGAGGAGGGGTTCGATATGACGGGGAAGGGCTGTAGCGACTCCCTTCTGTCCCATCCAGGTATGCCTGTGGCTCCATCTGAATCACACGATTGGAACAAGGGCTGCAGACATAAATACGATGAAACACTGTCAGGCACTGCTGTGAAACAAAATTTAAAACCAGACTTAACGGAAAAAAAAAACCATTCCAGTACACACGTACAACATCTGATTTTGTGAAACAGTTAAGTGTTGCATTACAAAAAAATATTTATTAGCCCTATGTTATTGTGAATCTTCTCTCCTTTGCCAGCAGCATGAAATATAGGGCCGGGACCCAACCGTGGAATTTAATAGTGTGTGTACACATCTGTACAATAACCGAGCCAACGAGCATGCCCGGGCTGGCAGGCAGACTGGCAAACTTTAATGAAGACTGGAAAAGATAAACATACAGTCAAACAACCAAGCAGTCAGGCGGAAAGAGACAACTTTCGCAGTAATTAGTTTTTAACTGAGGGGGATTACGGTGACGATATCTTTAAAGATAGCTTTGTGCGTACACGGTTCATTATCATGGAAGAGATCTGTGGAAAACATAAAAGGAAGAACGGTAAAGCAATAAGCGTCTCGTCAGATATGAAAGAGCGTCTTTGTGTGTGCACACCTGTAGAAGCAGCAGAAAATGTCAAAACGCCTGTCCTCTCGCCGATAGAGATCCATGCTGAGGATGGCAGGAAAGATGAGCAGCACCATGGCAAAGTTAAACACCACCACCACTGCAGCCTGCAAGAAAAACAGAAAGGTTATTTCAGGTGAAAAAACCCAAACAAAACTGCTTTTTATCAAGAAAAAGGATCAGATTGATTTTTTTTTGTAGTTGCAAACAGTGGGGAAAAAATACAGGTGATCATATGCAGTGTAGACAGTGAAGATGTGAAATGATATGTAAAATTTAATGTAAAATGTAAAAACTTACAAAACTACTTTGAAAGTGTATTAAATGAAAGAATTACTGTTTAACAAAAACAGTGTTGCTCTGAATATAAATCAGAATAACACAAGCTGAATAGGCTCAAGTGAGGGAAAAATTGCCTTTCAACACATTTCCAGTTCCTTTCAAGGCAAAAACACTGAGTGTGCAGAGAAAAAGTGAGGCATATGTATGTGTAATAGAAGCCAGTACAATGTTGTGGTTAAGTATTTGAAGGTGGTGCACTAGTGCAGAGGGTGGGGGTTGAGGTTAGGTTGGGGCCCTGCCCAGAGTACAATCTGGATATTGCGTAGTTGCCAGACCACTACACACACACACGCACACACACACAATCCCGTGTGTGTGCCAGACCACCCAAGGAGTCAGAGGCCCGCGGGGCCTGAGGTGATGAGCAGTCGCTGTGGCTGTACAGACAACACACACACACACACACACCCCTTACAGACTCACACAGAAAAATGCACATAAACACACATATCTGTCACCTTAAAAAACTTACAGCCTCCTACTTAAACCACACCATAACACCAACCAGACACAGGCACACACACATCCTCGCCCTCCCTCATTCCTCAGCTCGCTACTCAGTCAACGAGAGAGATATAATGTCAATGAAGGAGATGTGGAGAAAGAAAAAGCTGTGTAAGTAGAGCAGAACAATTAATTCTCAATTGGCTCACTAACATCCAGACAGATACAGTATGAGTCCACTGACACACACACACACACACAGTGACCGTGAGCTGACCCCAGAGCGGGGATATTTATCATCACATCTGTTTTCTGCTCATGAATGTGTGTGTTCCTCTGTGTGTGTGTGTGTTTTGCTGCTGTTATCAGGACAAGATTCCTTTTCTTGTGTTTATACTGATAGAAGGAAGTGAATGAGACATAACGCAGGAGCGCGCGCGAAAGAGCGATGAATCCAAGGTGGAGTCGACCATGGGAAGTGTTTAATGCTGATAAAGAGACGCACACATACACGCCAACACAAACTGCAGGCACTGACACAAGGTTGCGGTGTGTGGATGCACTCGATAATAAAAGATGAGTATCACCGTGAATGTCGACTTCGGGAAATTTACCGTCTAGCGGTAACAAAACCACTAGTGTGAAGTATGCATGGTATGCGTATGTGTGTGTGTTGAGCATGCGTCTTTTCCAATGTGCGTGTGTAGAAAACGAAGCTCCATGGATTAGACCCATGGGGTAAATGGATCATGTTTGACAGACTCTCTCTACTAAAGCCATCAATCCACACATGCTAATATTGTACTCAATGTGGCAACATCTTACCTCACACTGTGTGTGCATGCAAGTGTGTGTGAGTCTATGCATGTGCGTGAGGACTAAAGAGCAAGAAACAGGAGGGGGAAATCACTTAATATTTTCATATAGTCAGCGATACATCACTTATGTAACTGCAAATACTTGCAAATGTGTATTACAACAAGTTTTCATAGCTTCCTTATGCAAAATATGTGTTGAAATTCTCAGCTGAATGCTTTTATTGTGTGTGCTTGATTGTGATGGTTCAGTGGTACAGTGGACTGTTCTTCAGGTACTATGGCATGCCAGAGGCAAGTAAGTTAACATAAGTGGTTATTCCTATTCTGTCACAAAAGTATATTTGCGTCTTAATGAGTGCCTTTTTGTCTTAGTGGCGGATTGGCGTCCTGTCTTGGGTGAACTAACCGGCTTTTGTGATCATCCATTTTGGCTTGCTAACCCACATAAGAGTGCCTCTGACTATAAAGATGGTGTCAAGAAAACCTTATGTAAACAATAAAACAGAAACTCTTTTGGGTAAATAAACCGAACAAACCAGATTTTTGACAAAACGGCAAAACCTACACTCACATTAATGGAGGGTCACCCATGTAATTAAAGAAGATTAAGGTGATCATCAGTCCAAAGTGCTGCAGTGACTCAAACTTCAAACCAGAGGTTTTTATCTGACCTTATCCTCTCTTTAGCGCACGTATCGCTATGACTGACTGTTTAAATGAATTAGGAATTCATTGATTATTGGAGGCATTTTGTACTAGTTTTCGCTGTTCTGGTCATGTCTGTAATTACTGACAGATGTTAGAGAAGTCAGAGCTCCCCTCTCGTGTTCCCCCACCTTTGCTCGTCCATTCGCTCACATGCGCACATGCAAACATCTAGGCCATTGCGTTTCAAACCTCCCACACAGATACTACAACTCCCCACACGCACACACGCACATGGATGTGAGGGTATGTGAGTACACAGACGCGCACACACACTCGCAGAGGGATTCAGTTACTAGGACCTCAGCCACAATCTGGACAGACACCGGGCCCACCACTAAACAGCCTCAAAGAAGGAGGAGGGGGGGATTTAACAAAACGCACACTCTTCCTCATGCACACACACAAACGCACACAGACGTACACACTTTCAATGTGATGAATGAAATCAATAAAACAACAGTCTGGAGAAATCTGGAGCCAATGAAGACGGGAACAGGACTATTAGTAAGAGAGAGGCCCCACACGACTGAACTCTCACACACGCACACGCACGCATACAACCCTCACTCACTAGCCACTGTACCTGTAGAGAAAAGGCTCTGAGCGCTGGGATGGGGATGAGCGCTGCCATGAAGAATGCTGTAACATTGCTGATGGAGGTAAGAGCCACACTGGCCCCTGTCCTCTTCAGACACTCCCCCGTGCGATCCTTGTCGAGACAGAAAGAGAAGTTGGTGAGAGGAAAAGCAATGAAACTTCTGATCAGAGTTTAGCCAGAGGCACACGTGTAATACTGGAGATTATGTGACATTATTATCATGATACTGATATGACTGACAGTGATTACGATGTTTCTTGAAGCCCTGAAGTGCTTAAATAATCCACCTGGGCCTGTCTACTTCTGTTTGAAGTAACGGAGGAAAAAGCCGACAGAACAAAACAACGCTTGGTAAAATCACTGCTGCTGAAAACTTGTAATATAATGCGCACAAAGAGAACAGTGATAAACACACAACTCTAGAAGACTTTGGCGGCAACTGTGTGAAGATCTAAAGACGTGCAGGACCACACAGAGAGCGTCTGCAGGCATGCGCATCTTTGTGTGTGTGTGTGTGTGTGTGTGTGCACATCAGACAGGAGAGATCAGGTTCGGCTCTGTTTAGTTTTCATCTCAGCCACACAATAGAAGCTCGGGGATGAGGGAGGCATAGAGACGAGGGCTTGAACGAGAGGGAGGCAGGGGAAAACAAAAACAAGCAAATACATGCCTGTGTTTTCCCCTCTGGAGATGAAAAGCTACGACAATACACACACACACACACACACAAAGCCAGTTCTTTTTTTAATGCCATTTATTAGATTCTGTACACTTCATCAGCTAATGGATGAGAAAGCTCTTGTTCCTGGTTCAATCCACACTTCAGACCATGCAGAATACTTTAAATGCATCAAATTACACCCTGAACCTTTATTTATTTTTTTTATTAGACCCACTCACAAGTGTGTGTGTGTGTATGTGTATGTGTCTGTGCATATAATCAAAAACCTTATCAATCTGTGTGTAAAGCAGAAACAAGGAAGTCATAATCTAATAGAAACAGACATATCAATCCATTTAAAAATGAACGTCTTTAATTCGGAGCATTGCCTAGATAAGAAGGCTGGGTGTGTGGCACATGGTTTGCTTGATGCTACATCACAGGCACAGACAGGCTTTCACACATTCCTCCGCGGAGTAGATAAAACAAGGGGATGTGCAGGAATGGGTGACGGTGGATGTTTGCCTCACCTCGAATGGGATCCTCTTGTTTTGCCCGGTCTCACTGAAGGCATGGGCGAGGAGAAACACATCATCTACTCCAACTCCCAGAGCCAAAAAGGGAAGCACCTGTAGCACACACACCCACAAACTTAATGAGCTCCTGCATGATTTTACCTCAGAGGTTTGCTATTCTAGGGGTAGCCACAACTACATATTATTATAGATAGATACACACCCATGCAATATATCAAATTCTGGTGCTAAGGTAAATTAAAATGAAGCGTCAAAACCTGTCTCCAGTGTCCAATATTATCTACTACATTATCTTGTTTACATTATTCTGCTGGTGTTGACCCACTTCAATTAGGCAATTTAAGAAAATGATTTTAAGTCTAGCAGAGACTTCAACTCAAGTCTACTATCAGCTGCTGTGTTGACCTTTAGTCCATTGGGTCCAGTGGCATGTGTGCGAGTTACCTGCGTAGTGGCAGCATTGAAGGAAATGCCCAGGAGGGAGCAGAGGCCCAAACCAGCTGCCACTGACAACGTCACCAGGAGGACACCTGCCAGCCCCACAGCCCCCTGAGACTTGGCACAGTCCCATCGCAGCATGGTCAGGCATGCATAGGCCAGCTAGGCACAAACAGCAAGCAAACCATTAATCAATCACCCTTTTGTCTGTAAGTCCCTTCTCAGTTTCAAGCAAAGCAGAGAAAAATTGAATAAAATTTTCCTTCCCTCTAGTCTTACCATCAGAAGGTACCCACTGGCCACGCGGATAACACTTATGTCCGAAAAAGACTTGAGAATATCTTCCAGAGTGGTGGTTGTGAAAGATAAGACCTTCTGAGACGAGTTTGCTGACACGCTGTGCTGCACCGCCTGAAGACAAGACAATAGTAAATAAAGAGGAAGAAACTCTTTACAAAATCTTAAAAAAAGGATTAAATATCCTATATATACACTATAAAATATATATGTATATAGATTAGAAATAATAAAATAGGTCACTTATAAATGAACTCTTAATGCAGCACCAGTAGCTCTTAAGTAGCATTTAAATCTGGTTTACTGACCAGTAAAGCATTTACTGGTTTGGAACGTTGCAACAAGATTTTCTTATCCCTATCTCATTTTCCCTTAATATACCAACTAGATCTGCATCAGCTATCAAAATACAACTAAATCTAATTTTAGCAGAATAGATAATTGACCAACCTTGTTGCTGAAATGCACATTTCTGGAAAAAGGGAATTAATTTTCAGTGATTTAGCGCAAGCTGTCCCTCTTTTATGTAATATAACATCTTCCCTAGGTTTAAATTAATTAAATATTACAGGCTGTCTCTGAAAAAAAAAAGCCTTGAATCAGGAGGCTCTGCAGACAGTATCCTGACCTATTCCCTCTCTCTCTCTTACTATCTCAGGACAGACAGATGGCTTCGGCATTGAACTGCTGTTACTGCTCAGTGGGGAGCAATGATGGCTGACACACATTAAGAAACACGCTCTAGATCACACACACACACACACACTCGCACCCACATGTAAACTTCCACATCTGTCTCACACATACCGACATATGTGCATATTCTTGCAGACACGCCTAAATGTGAATAATACAAATAAAAAATGCAATTTTTGGCATATTTTTTCACATTGAAGCTTAAAAAAATAAAACTATGTGTTTAACAATATGATCACATTTTGTTAAAAATCTGTGATTTCTGGACCCAAAGATAAATGACACACACACACACACGCACATTCATACACACAAGGTCACACCATGTGGAACAGAGGTTGGGGCCCCCAAAACAAAGACCAGATGATGTCACACATGAGCCACCAATGGGGCCACAGCTGGGAAAGCGATTGTGTGTGAAGTTGTGAGTGTGTGTTCATGTGTGATTGTGTGTAAGTTTAAGGGGGAGAGCGAGCGAGAGAGAGGAAGAAAAAGAGAGATATCCAGCACTCACTTAATGTATTCCAGACATGCTCACCCTGTTGCTCTATTGCCCCTCTCTACTCATGAGTGAGAGGAAAACTTTAGTCCTTTACCACACACCAACAGTGGTTTTAGTATCTATCAGGGGCCCCGGCTTTGGATGGGGCCTTCCCATGTTCACCTGTATCCGGTCTGTGATTTACAACGTGGCTATAGAGGACTTAGGGTAGATTTTGCTACTCTTTTCTCTTTCGTTCTCTCTTTTTCTGAATTTTTCTCGCTCTCATTTCTAAATTTTCTGGCCCTTACCTCAGAGTACCGCCTCTGCCAGGCTTCAAGTATAGCTGCAGCCTTTTCTTCATTCCAGTTGATGTGGGAAACCTCATCGTAGCCCCGAAAGTGCTCAAACATCTGCTTGGGAGTCATCAGCTGGAACATGGTCTGCAAGGCCTGGGCACTGGAAGGGAGTTAAGGGGGAAGGTGGCAGAGAGAGAATGAGGGAGGGAAATGGGAAGGAAAACATGGAAAGGATGAGAGAACAAAAGGAAGGAGGTCAAGACTTCAGTGAGAACATCCCATCTAGAAAGGAAGCGTGGGGTGATGAGCAGGCTCTCTGGATTGTGCGATATAATAACAAAATCAAAACTTGGACTTGCAAAGTTTTAGGCTCTTTGATTCACAGCGACGTCTAACACTCCATGAATATAAAGTAAAAATAAATTAGGTGTTCATCAAAATAATGGTCCCTCAAAAGCATCAAACCAACAGGGAGATGAGAGAATAAAATGAAATCATCCCAGGAACTCAATTTTTCAGTTTAATCTCTAATCCTAGAACAAAGAATGTGTTAATTTAAGCAGTAAAAGGGAAAGAAAAATGAAACAAAACCAAAGTCACATTGCCTGGAGCACATTGGATATCAGTCATCATAAACAATGATGCGCTAAGCACATGTGCTGCCTGAGCAAATACTGTGCCATCTGATGTGACTATTGAGCCCAGATGCCCTCAGCCGTGAGACATGCGTCATTTCTTAAACCACACAAACTCCCTGTCATTACATGAGCAACTCTGAAGAACGCAAAGTGACATATATGGCATAAAATGCCCCAAAACTCAGTGACCCAAACACAACGCCACAAAGCTAAACTGAATTAAAAACCTGAAAGAGACGGCAAGTCATTTTACCTCAAATGTGCACTGTCACAGAAACTACTAATATCAATATCTCAAAATCATATACAAACCCAGTGAGAGAAAGCTTAATAAGGATAATTTAATTGTGTATTTACATATTTCCTCACATGCATCCTCTCCCTCCCACATGCAAGCTCTCCTTCAGCCCTTCTACGGGTTGCTGATCTTAAGGACCACGACATTGAGTGTAATGAAAAATGCACACCGCTAATGGGGTGATAAATTATGAAGGTAATAAAGTAATATGGCTGATTAGGTAATAATAAATGACTCAGGACCAGAGTGCAGCTTTTTAACAGTAGTCTACTGAGTGGATTTATTTTTAAATCATAAAATTATATAAACCAAAGCAGAAGACATTTACCCGTCTCTATGAATGTGTGCTGTGTAATATGGTGATAATCACAGTAATGGTGGCAGTTAGTAAACAAGGTGAAGAAGCTGAGTGCCAGCAGTAACAGCCCAACAGAGAGAGCAGCCATACTACACATATTCACTCACACACACGCAGACACACACAAGCAGGCAGGCATGCACAGACACTCTAATGACCCAACCTTGCCAGGAAAAAACACAACCACAAAACACAAACAACGCACCCCACTGTACTCCGTGACCAGTATGTGTGTTAATGTGTGTGCGTGTGAGTTTGCCTTCGAACATGCATGCACCAAAAGTGCATTTTAGCCTTAAAGTAGGAGGTCCACAAGCAAAAGATGTTACTGCTGCTGTAGCTGCTGTTGAAGAAACTAAATACATTTTTCATTTCTATGCAAATTTCATGCTTTCTACTTACATAAACATCACACAAAAAGTGCCAGACTTTAATTTGTTCCCTTATCATGCGTTGAGCTTGTATGTTGTTGGACGGCATACAACCTAATCTTTAGGCTTTTACCTGATTCTTGTGCTGGAATTAAGTCCACATATCGCTGTATATTTGGACAAACTAGCCAGGCAATACATCACTCTGTGCATACACATGTGTGTGTGAGTGGGTAGTGTCCAAGCAGAGCAGCCAGAGCTGAGCAGGAACAGCTGGAGCTCTAAGATTTCACTGGAATTTGCTAATGACTGCAAGATTTATAGCACACAGCACACACGCAAATGTGCACGTGCTGCACAAGAGAACAAAAAACACACAGTCTGTCCAGAATACGCGCTGTCATGATTACTACAGTGTTTACGAAGAAGCAAGTTCGGTTATGTTACCTGAGCAGGGGTCCGCTGCCATTCTTGGTGGTCCCTCCAACAATCAGTTCCTCCTGCCAGTGCATGTACTTCCTGGCCAGACCATGGCAGCCTCCACTCAGAGCCCGTGCCACATCGAATGGCTGGAGCAATAAAAGCAATAACTGTCAACAACTAATCTCAAACTAAACACTTTACGTTTGACCGAAACATGTTAATACCCCACACTTATTGAGATATTCTGAGCCAAAAGCTTGAGGCTTGATGCATGCCCACCTTAGTCGAGTTCTTATTGGGCGCGGTGCGGGGGCAGTCAGGATCGGCTGGGTTCAGGCAGGGTCTATCCATGTAGCCGTGCCCAATGTCCGCTTTTTCTAACATCTCCTCAAAGATTTCAACGTGGTTTTGCTGTGGCAACTCCTCAAGGAATTCCTTAGGGTCAAAATTGGTCCACTGCACAAGTCCTTTGCCTCTGCAAAGGTTAAAGGCAAATGTTAGTGTGCTTTTATGAGGCTAGCTTTCTGTTCCTAAGAATAGCTGTATTTGGATCCCCAAAATACAGCTATTACCCAAAAGGTAAGATTTTATAGTCAAATGACAATAAAAAATATTACCTAAGCCATCCACTATATCCATTAGAGTTGACAGGTCAACACTAGATTAAATTTTCTGGCCTATCTGGATGATTACAAAAGATTACCTTACACCTCTTTGAATGAAAGGTTTTGTTTTATGTTCTTAAGCATTATCTTCCCATCACGTTTTATTTCTTATTCCAGGGAATAAAACCACAAAAAGATAAAAAGTTCAAGATTACATTTTAGCCGACGAAAAAGGCACAATTCCGATAACGGTAACTAATCTCTTTCTTGCTAGGTAATAAGTGGCGATAATTTTCCATCACGCACAAGCTGAGTTCCTGCTCCAACCCAGACCTCGTCCCTCTATGCTCCCTTTTCCTCACACATTCCGATCTCTCTTTTTCCCTCTGCCATTCAGACGACATTGTATGTGCTTAACCAGGCTTGGGTTATTATTCCCAGCCTCCCAACCAGAACATAGTAAAAACCTTATTTACCATCTAGGTCTAGACACTCACACTCACACAGATAGACACACATCCACGCACTCTGATGATGGTGACTCAAGCTGATACACCTTTACACACCGACAGAAACGCATGTATGCACTGATGAAGACGACGCACAATATGGGCATGCGTAAACACATGCAGAGGTAAAGGTCTGCTGAGTATTACTGTAGCAGCAGGCCATTAGCAACAGAACGGCCAGACAATGGTGTGAGGCCCAGGGCTCGAGAGAAACCATCGCCAGCGATACGCATGCCAGCAACCACTACAATAGAGCCTTCAGAGGGGACGAGTTCAGGACACACACACACACACACACACACACATACACACACTTGTTTCTCTGTGGTGTTTCTTTAGATGGGTTGAGTGTGTTAGAGCTGCCACTTATAAAAGGGGCTAAAGCAAGATCCAAAGATTCACATCTCTTGTCATCTCTTTCTCATTATCACATTGCCACTGCTACTGTATACACTACCGTTATGAGCTGAGCTCAGCACTTTAGGTCTTATTGTCCCAACATCATCTGAATCAGTTTGCCAACTGGCCTCACAGTAAGTAAAGCTATTATGTAAGCCCAATTAGGATTTGATCATTTGGCCATAAGCTTGGAAGAGTTTGGTCAATCCAATGATAAGTAGTAATGATCACATCACAAATGCAGATTCTGTCTAGTCAAAAAGAGCTTTTAAGTACTTACGGGAGATAGCCTGTTCCAGGCTGGAGCTTAGCCCCCTCCCAGAAGCAGTCCAAAGGTGTGATGATGAGGCAGGGATGTAGCCTTTCTATGATCTAAATGGTTGAGCAAATAATAGAATTGACAAACACTGCCGAAGTAGCAACAATACAGAGATAAAAAGTCAAAAACAGAAAAACTATACACACTGTGCTGGTTGTGTCTCACCTGATTCAGGTGATGTGTTTCTGTGACTACTTCCCCTGATTTGTAGCATAAGTCTTCTAATTTCCATTGTCTGAAAAGGAGAAAAAAAGAGAGTGAAAAAGTCACTTGAATGAGTGACGAAACTTTTCTCCCAATGAGAATGCTTCGTCCACAACAAAAGTTTAACTTTTTCATCACCACATAAACACCACGAGTGCACCCAGGATCAACTGAACAAGGAATAATACAAATATATCCTTCATCATTACGAATTTCTTTGTGTTTGTACACACAGAACAATTGCTATATCTCATCATGTACAGCAATGAATTCACTCAGAGATTACCACCTGAGGTGCATCGATTTGTTTTTTTTTCCTGCTGATTCTAGTGTTGGCTGATATGATTTTGTTTAAATAAGCACAAGAGTTGATAGCATACAGAAAAAAGTTTGCACATGTGCACCACGTTACAGCACCTTTCAGCACTCCTACTCAGACATATTTCAAAATAAATTGTTCCAGCTTGTAGGATAGAGCTTTTTTCATAAAGTGAAAGCGTATTGCAGTATATCCCACTTCATCTTGCATGTTTTAGATTTTTTGTGCCGTTCTGCAATCACACCTCCAAATGCTAGTTTGCAGGAGGGTTACTTCACTGTTGGGATCAGCTTATTCGTTTACTTCCAACAATGTTGAAGGAGCTGAGCACATTGTGTCAGCGTTGTAGCTGAGAAATGTAAGTAAGTAAGAGAATTTATACCTGGACTGGCAGAGCTATAACAGGGCTACACTCAAAGATTACTGGCCACTGTGTTAGAATAAAGAGGAAGCCAGATACAGTTATTGGACTAAAAACATTAAACTTGAATTAACTTGTCCAGAATTGGAAAACACGATCCTTAAATACAAAATGACAAGAGGCACGTTACCTGCTATAAAGGTAAACATGAACTCTGCTGGCTCGGATAGCTGACTCCAGGTGCTGCAGGAGCGCCTCCACAGTTAGAACATTGGCTCCCTCCTCCCGCGGCGTCTGGATCATCAGCTGAGGGTTAAACATGGCCTCCTCGCCTATCTTCTGTCTTGTATACTTGAGTTCCTGGTTCACACGCCCGCCAACTTGACAAAGAAGAGTGAAGTTACATATTTAAGGCTTTTGTGAAAACATCCAGACCATTATTGCATTTGATTCACAAAATCTTATTTAGTAAAGTTAAAGGTTAGAATTGTGCTGGCTTTGAATATGTGCTTAAAAAGTCTGTGTTTTTCTGACACAAAGGCACAAATATCTGCAAAATATAGACACAGTAAAGGTTAAAACATTGACTTTCCTTCTGGTTCTTCAAGTAAAACAGGAGTAAATGGACTGGTTCTTATATAGCGCTTTTCTACTCTGTCCGAGCACTCAAAGCACTTTATATAGCTAATTCATTCACCCAATCACACCCATTCACACAAGCACTTCTAAGCTTAAGTGCTAAGTATCTAACATTCATACACATTCACACTCTGATGGATGCATCGGAGAGCAACATGGGGTTAGTATCTTACCAAAGGATATTTGGCATGCATCGAACCACCGACCTTCTGGTTAGTGGCTGATCCGCTCTGCCACCTGAGCTACAGCCACCCCATTGAGTACAGCTGTCTAGAAAACATCACACTACTACCAGATCCATTCCAGATCATGCATACTTTTTTATTTTAATGCATTATTTTGCTCTGAACTACAAGATAATAATAATGCACACACACAAAAAGCATGGTGTGCTATAAAGTCTGCGACTCACACAAGAGATCCCCTGCTTGTTCTGCAAAGCAGACCCAAAGACATCACAGCCTGTCTGTGACATTATCTGACTTGTATCTTAAATAAAAGCACTCTCCTCACAGTGAGCTTGTAACACTACAATGGCAAACATCCCAAGTCGTTTGAATCCACAAAGGCAGCATCACCTCAACAAATCCACATTTCACAAACAGCTCAGTGTTTCTCCTCAAATTTGCTAACTTGTCAGCAGCGCCAAAACACATTGTCTGCATGTGTGTGTGACACTAGTGTGTGTGTGTTTGATACAGAGAGGCTGTCTTCCAGGCTTTGCTCCCAGTATCGTGGTGAGACTAAGCCCTGTGCGTGCGCTCTGAGCCCTGAGCTAGCCCGAGCTACAAAAGCAGCCTTTCAGACCCTTTAGCTGTCCAGCTCCACCCAAGTACATCCAAGGAAAGTCTGGCAAAGTATCCCTCACAAACACACACGCACACACATAAACACACACATGCATGCAAACGAATGCGGGCATGCAAGGATGGGCAAAGACGGGCAAAATTATAAGGCAAATTAAATTTTAAAAAAGTACCAGAATTGTTTACGTTTTGTGTTCAGGTTTAAGATTCATGTGTCTTCATATGCATCCCCCAGTTTGGTGTGTCTGTTTCTAATTTACGAGCTGATGATTTGAGCCGTTCAGTCATCAGTGTCTAAACGCTCAGCGAAAGCTCGAGCAATTTATACTCATATTATTTCACTTGGTCACCCAGCCACACACATACACAAAACAGGGAAACTGTCCAGTGAGAGAGCCGACTGTGTGAAAAATCTGTAACATTTTATTATGCCTTAATCCAATTTAACAATTCTGCTCAATCCGTGTAACAGTGGGCATGGGTTGAATATTTTTTTGTCTACTGTAATGGCATTAAAGTTGAACATAAGCATGCCTGTTCTGCTGGGCTGGACCACCCAGTCAGACCAAGGGAAAAGGGAGAGAAGGGCCATGTCTTGGGGCATTAGGAAAACACATTTGATTTCTTTTTTTCTGGACTCAAACAGCATTCCTATCTGAACCTGTCTGAATGCATGTTTATAATGCTCATCATTAATAGCAGGCCTAGGCTAACTGGAGCGACATGCTTTCCACTGCTAGGCCAGCTACAGAGGTCCGTTACACCAGCCCTCCCTTCAAAGGAAAGCGCATGGAACTGATTAAGATCTGACGCACACTGACAGCGCACTAACAAGTCGGCTTGTCTGATACACTCAACGCTCAAAGGCAATGCTAGCCTGAGGCTTGGTTTAAGTGCACTGCCAGGAGGGGACAACGGAAACACGGGTATATGGAAAAAGGTGCATCCATCAGTCAATACCCTTCTACACGTGTGGAGATGGCACGGGGGGATGGGAGGATCAAGTTTAGAAAGAACCCACTGTCTGTTTTGAACTCTTTCCAAGTCGTGGACTGCCACCCAAAGATCCTGAGTTTACAGCAAGCAGTGAGGAATGGGACAAGTCAAAGGAATGTACTCTCCCGCTACAGGAAACAGCACATTACAGCCTCAGGCTTCGGGAATTCCACACTTCACGAGGTTACAAAGTTTTGGGGTCAACACTCACACAGCCTTGGGGTGAAATTAACACCCCAGCTGGACCAAGAAAACATGTATGTGTGTGCGCAAACACTCAGCATACGTGCAAGCATGTGCACACGAGTGTGCGTGAACACACAGCTGTGTTTCTTCAATGACACATATTCCCATATTCCTTCTCCTAAGAAAACTGGTTGACCCCAGCATGTGTTGATATCTTGAAGGTGTCCCGCTCCAGGCTCAGCTGCTGAGACCAAAACAAAGTGGAAATAATTTTCAATCCCTCCCCTTACCGACCTCGGTCTCTTACGAAAACAAAAATCATTTGTAATGTTTTAGAGTGACATGAAAAGTACACATCCAAAATAGATAATTAAGAGAGTCTGGTGAAGTCAAATTGTACTATCCATCAACTGGTTTTGAGCCAAAATGCTTTCATTCCAATAAATCACAAAACTTGTATGTGTTCTGACAGAACTGGAATCAGCAAGCTGCTTTCTGGTTTTCAAAAGTCCAGTTTCTTCACCTGTGTTCATGAACTTAGGCTCCAGAAACTTGTGACAGAAATATTTTATTATTTTCTTACTTGTAATAGATCAAACTGCCAATAAAAGTAATCAGCAGCATATGACTAGTTGGTTATTTAGCTAATCATGTCTGTATTTATTTTTACTGAGTTAGTGCGCACTGTTGACTACATGGGTTTGTAGTGTACGAGTTATTAGTTATTAATGATTGACAAACCAAAAACCTTAGAAGAAGAGAAGAGAAGAGAAGAGAAGAGAAGAGAAGAGAAGAGAAGAGAAGAGAAGAGAAGAGAAGAGAAGAGAAGAGAAGAGAAGAGAAGAGGCCTATGCTTGTCACTGTAGTGGAGCCCTCGGTGTGGGTATTCAGCATGTTGCATAACATTAACCCCTGGTCCCCCTATTCTCAAAGTAGAGGAATGGTGGGGGGTGGCGGGCACCAAAGGAGAGAAAGTAGGTTTCTAAGGAACTGACATCACCCCCTTCCTCCTTTCAGATCTGAACGCCCCCTCCTCATTCTCATTTTCTCTCTCTCTTTGCTCTATTCAGCTCTACACTGTGATTGGCCAGATCATGATGGCAATCAGCCCGGCCCCTCTGTCAAAGCCAAACCACCCCCCATATCCTTTCGCCAGCTTTCTCTCCTTTCCATGCAACACACAACAGCTTGCCCCCACCCCAGCACATCTCTTATGTCTGACAACGGAAGCAGCCCATAACCTTCGAGGAGAACACGCACCACCGGCGGCAACCACTCCTGTAACTGTGAGTGATTCTGGTATAATTCCAATCCCAATTATGTTCAGTGTACACCTGAACATATTTACACATCTATGAATAAATAGTCTGAAACACCTGACCTGCTCCACTACTTAAAGATTTGTGACATAATGTATTATATGTATTTGCATGCGGCTGAACACATCTCTGTGTGTGAGTGTGTGTGTGGGTGTGTGTGTCTGTTTGCAGAGAACGGATTAGCTGGATTAGCCCTCCATCCCAGCAGGCACCCCCTATGGTGAAGAGGAAGCCCCCCAAAACCAGGTCATCTCACTGCTACCAAGTCTACAGCGACCTCCCAAAATCTGAACCTCCAGTATTATCAAAGGGATAAAGAGACGACCACCCCATGAAACTACAACGGCATGTACTTTAAAAGCTGCTTTAAAAGTTGTGTGAAGAAAATCAAATTTAAGTTGATTTACACTGAAAAGATCTTTTAAACTTGGGAAGTGACACCTGTTGCATGAGACAGAAAAATTATGCTTTCATACAAGACCTTGATATTTTGGGTTTCTCTGGAGTTTAGCAATACTGGTACTTAATGAATATTTGCAAAGGTATGAAAGGTTCTTACTGTGGTTTTTCAAGTTGTGCTTTCAAGTTTTCCATAGGCTGGTATTAAAAGATCGATATTATTAACCTTTTTCTTTCTAATGAATCAACCCATAATCTCCTATAAAGACATTTTTGTATTTTCTGTTCAATTATTAAATAACTATAACATAAATATCCCATTTACCTACATACTGAGAACCTTATCCTAACTTTTGTCCTAACTGAATTAATTCAACGCACTGAGCACAGGCACACACCTATTCATAGCAGGTCTCACAGTGGATGATATAAGCCAGAGTGAAAACCAAGAAGTGAAGTCAACAGGATTGCGAACTTGAAACGTTATTGTATTAATACTTGGATCTGAGGAAGAGGAACACTTCTGCAGAATTCTTAAATGGTGGTTTTCATCCTACCAAGAGTCTTTCTTGGTCTGACCACTTTGTCAGGGGTGAAGACTTCTTTGTGGAGATGCTCAGTCAGTGATAAGAAAATGTTCAGTCCATAACAACATCCAGAACTTCTGACACTAAAGTAATGTAGGCAGTAGAGCAGTTTGCCAAATCCTCCTGTAGGTTTAGGAGTCAGACGATGGTTTTCATTTTCCGTTTTAGCAATCCCATTTGCAGTACTCTTGTCAAAGTTTGTTACTTGATCTCCACCGGTTCTGTATACTGCCATTTCTTATTACATTACAAACTGCAAAAAAAACAGTGACCTACAAAATCTTTGCAGTTTTCTAGCAACACTCCTTTAAACTTTCAGGCAGGTGCTTAGAGGCAGCCTTGGGCTATAGGAGTCCTAAATCCTGAGGCAAAGTTCGAGGAGTATAGAGAAAAATTATATAACTCTTCCTTTCTTTTTGTCTTCCAACATAAAATTGCACAAGAGACAATAAAAACATTTGTCTTTTTTTTTTAAATGATAAGAATATTTCATCTTTAACTCCATGCCTTTGGACACGAGGTCATCTTTTTCTCATTGGTAGTTCAGTTATGTTTAAGACATAGTTTTGTAGAAATACCCCATAAATCTAATAACAGGGCTATTTAGACTATGGCTGATTTCAAACTTTCTCATGAGGTTTGGAAAGAGAGGATATACTAATATAATAAAAATGCATCTGTTACTTGGCTATCTTGGTCATTTATTTGAACTTGCTTGGTATCTGCTTCTGGTCACACTGCTCAGGTAGTTTCCCACAGTAGGTCTGTCCAGTGACCTCTCCTACTTCCTGTTTGTCTCCCATTCAGCTGCTACTGTCAATCACCTGCTTTGATCACTAAGAAGACCCCACCTGTTTCTGTCCTCCACCATTTGTCTGCTTTCTCTTATCCATCTGCTGCCACGGCTCTGAGTTGCTCTGAATGTGACAGACCCTCTCAATAGAAGTAGATAAACATCAACAGATCTATGCTAGAATGCATTTGTTTATCACTTTACACACCAATCTAAAATATTTAACTGCAGCTAGGTGGAAAAAAAAGTGCCATAGATTTCTGTCAAAGCATTGTCAAAAAGTGTTAGAGAATTGTTGAACTGCAGGCGGGCACAAGATTATGATCAGCCCGCCACAGGAACAAGCAAGAAAGAAGTCCAGGCTTTAATCCAGGAGCACACAGAATATGAGGACAGGGTTTGATGAGAGGAAAAAGAGAGACAGGAACTGGCAAAGGAGGTGCCAGTGTGTAAAGAGATGCAAAAGGCTCAGAACAACTTTGCGAGCAGGAGAAGGAGCGCTCACTGCAGCAGCACGCACAGCAATCCACAGAGCATTAACAGCAGTTTCCAATGTTCACTCTGCAATGCAGGTGTGCACACAGCCACAAATATGTGGTGAAAGGCCTTACTGGGAGCCGAGACCCTATCTGACCCGTGGTGAGTTCCCCTCACTTGTACTGCTCTCCCTCCCTTGCACTCTCTTTCCCCCCCTCCTGTCAGCTTATAAGAAGAGGGGGCTGCCACACAGAGAGGGGAGTGTAAAACAATCATGGTCAAGAGTGGAAAACTGTGAAATAAAAAAATGAGGAAAAAAACATGAGAGTGACAGAACGGAGACTGGAAGTCCTCGGACTGGCAGCTGTAGCCGAGGGTCTCCTCATGCAGCAGCGCACCCCCGAAACACTCCGACCCCCGACACACCCCAGCTGCCAACCACTGCCCCCAGAATCCCCACCCATACCACCAAACCTCACCCCCCAACTACTGCATTACCATATGTATAGCTCCCCTCTCCCCTGATTATGCTAATCACCTGTCCGGCCTCTGCAGCCCCTAAAATGGGTGTATTTAGCAGTCGGCTGGCTCCCAATGCAGCTTCCCCTGGGCCCGAGGTGTACATTCACACACTCCTCAATGGGCAGATTCTTCCACGTTGCTGCCTTCATTCAGGTCCCTCTCTCGCCTCTCCCACCCCCCACGAAAAAAAAAAAAAACTATTCAGTGCCAATGGATTCAGAGAGCTGTGTAAAGAGTAGTTGGGGAAGAAAACATTGACAGAAAGTCTGTTTTTGTAGCATGTGTGCATGCAGTGGTTGTAGTTCAATTAAAAGTGATGTCATAATGCAGCCAAACAGACATGGCAGATTTGAAGCCACCATCACTAAAGTGACGTGAAAGCTTTATAAACTCTTCAGCGATAGTACACCTCTTATTCTGATAAAGTCTAGCCGATTTTACCCATGAATTCTGTACAATTTTTAGAGAATCAAACTGAGTTATTTTCTACAGTCGTCTGCTTCATAAACCTGTAAATATTCTGTTTGGTTTTATAGAGGGACCTGCTTGAATGCAATGCGAAAGATGCACCACACGTTACGCTCACTCACTAGCGGTGAATGCCGGTGATAATTGTGTGGTTTCACACATCTGTAAAATCTGAAAGCACACGTACTTTGTACCAGGAAGCTGGCAGGTAAAGACCAGATAATGTCCAATTAAACTGCAGCAGATATTCTGCATTCTCAGGTGTGTGATAATGAAGAAAAAAAAACTCCAGGACAGGAAAAAAAATCACATTCTGTATTCTTCTGCAGTGCCTGTCAAATTTAAGCCAGGTGAGACTCGTCCTCTTGCTGCATTTACAGCCTTGTGATTGGCCCACAACCAAACCATAACAGACCGTGACATGAGCCTCAACAACCAATCTCAACTAGCTATCTCTTTGTCATTTCCTGTAAAGATGGTCAATGATCTCAGGTATCCCAAAAAGAAAACCACACATTCTTGAGTGTGCAATAAAGGACACAGAAACAGTATGAAAGTAAGACAAAGAAAAACCAACAGGATCTGTATTTGTTTTTTGAGATTCACGGCTACCACCCTCATAATTCAACTGTTATTCCATCTTACTAATAAATCAAGGAACCTCTGAACTTGCATTTGTTATGTACTCATCACAACAACCAGTTACCCAGTCTGTTTTAAACATGGGCAAACTTAGTGCATTGCTGGGAATCTGACTTGCTCAGATTCCCAGCAGTGCACCCACCGAGTTTAAACAGACAGGATGTTGAGGTTATTTGGATAAGGGGTGATCTCATTTTTGCGTTCAGGGCATCTCATGGACCGTCTGTGTCTTGCTTGCTCGTGCAGCTTTCTGGGATGTATCCATCACTTTGTGCCTGACAAAGGTAAGAGTGAAATGCACTACAACTATCTATGAAGAATTAAACATTTCTCTTCTTTTGTTAATGGCAATTATCATCTAGTTTATAAATCCAGCAAATGGTGGTTGTTTATACTCCATTCTGTTATGTATAGGTCTGCCCAACAAACAGAGCCAAACTTTTACAGAAGGGCGGATTATAGCGAGAGCACTGGTCCCTTTATTTTGAGGCAAAGTGTTTATGGTTTACATGGATCACAGTTCAGGTATTAGGGTCTGTGGTGACAAAGATGAGCTCAAACATGTTATTTGGTGAAATTCATACATTTTTGAATGAACATATACATTTACAATGTATGTATTAATAATTCACACAGTAAATACATCAACTATAAAACAACTGTAAATGTGTATGAAATACCAAAACAATCTCAATCCATTGTAAAAAAGCCTAGAAATACATATTAAATGATCATTTGCACACACAGTGAATGTGTAGCTAGCTAGAAATCAGCGCTAGTATAGACACAAACTATACTAGAAAACGCCTGCAATTTGTTCTTCTTGCTGAATTAACTGCTGACAGTCAAGACAGATTTCCAGATTTTTTTGGTTTTCTTCTGGAAGAGAGTCATGCAATGGGGGTGAGTAACAAAATAGAGAATGACACATAGTGACTGATAAAACCCAGTATGACAGGAAGAGTTCAGACTGAAAGACAGCACAGTGGTGTCCAAACTTAAAGAGCATTAGAAGTATACAAAAGCTTCCCATTTCTGGGCTCCTGTGATGGACTTGAAACCCGTCCAATGTACTATAAGCAATACTTATTGCTCTGTGTCAGCTCCAGTAGGCCCTAGACCCTCTGCAACCTAAGGTGGGTGAGCAAATAATAAAATGGACAAATGCACAGGTCCAAAAACACTGGAGTAGTGCACATGCCAGGGAACAACGAAGTAGAAAATGTTTAAGTGTAAACATGGTCTTTATAACACCCAGTGGTCTTTATGCAGATAGGTTACAGTGCAAGAGACGATTTCACTCAGTTGCATGCTGATTCAATCTGGAGCTCCTAACTTTTCAATCATCTGACAGAGGAAATGTTATCTTTGTGTCTTTATGTCTTGCATGTGCATGTGTGGTACTTGTGTAACTGCCGTGGTTGCCAGATTCTATGACGACGTGCTGCAGGAATTGCAATGAAATATACAGCTACGTATGTAACTGTGGTGTGCCAGAGGGGCTAAAAAAAATAATAAAAAAATACACACATACACACACACACACACAGAGTTGGAAATGTTAGCGAGAAAATTTCTCTGCTCTGCAGTCTGAGAAGCATCAATCCACACCCCAATCTCTCTTTCCTAGTGTACGGTAGGCACTGCAGCCAAAACACAAACACACTACTGCTACTATACTCTTGCTTCTTCCCTCACTCAGTCTCCTCTCCAACACGCACACACACACACACAGACACACACACATACTCTCCCTCTGCTGTTTTGTACAGAAGGGTGTTTCTCCACCCTTCTGGCAGTCATCGCTGTGAGGGAGGGAACAGAGGAAAGGGGAAGAGGGAGGGAGAGGAGGGGAGGGGAGGGAAGGGAAAGAGGGAGGCCAGACCACCCTGCTCTCATGGCAGGGCTGAGTGTTTACATTGCCGTGGCTCACTCTGTAATACATCTGGCATTCTGAGGCCACTCTCTCTCCAGCCAGGGACGGGGGAGTGGTGGTGGTGGTGGTGGTGGGAGGGTGGGGGGCAGGAGGGGGGGGAAAGGAGGCTGGGGTAAAGAGAGAGACCTTTCTGGCAGAGAGGAAAAGAGAAGAACAGAAGAGAGAGAGAGAGAGCGAGAGAGAGAGAGAGAGAGGGAGGTAGAGGGGGAGGGTAATTCTCTCCACAGTCTCCTGTGGTCGGTCATTCGCAGGGCTCTGGTTTTTGAATAAGAGCGCCTGAAAGAATGCAAAATGTAAACAGAGTGCTTGGAGGTATCTCAGGATGTTGTTTGTGAATGGGAGCATGCTTGCCTTGGGAGCACACACACACACACACATGCCCGCACACACGCAGGGAACGCTTGACGAGCAAATTTTTAAATGTTATTTCACATTCACTTTTGCCAGGTAGGCCTAATATACACAAAGCTGTTTTCAAACGCTAGCTTGAGAAAACAGCGCAGCGAGTCTGTGTACAGTACCAGAGGCGCAATGTTTCCCCGCACTAAATCCCTCACCAGCCAGCCTGCACTTTTCATCAACTCGTAAAGTTTAACACAACACACTGGAATGTTATTCCTTATAGAGGGGTTTAATCATGTTTGTAGTGAACTGATAAACACAAACTCAGCGGAGTGCAGTTTGGAACAAGCGCGCATGTGTAGGTGCGCTCACGTTTGAGTATTACTGTATACATTTGATGTCAGGGAGCAAAACTGATGAGGAGAAAAGAATAGATGACTCTATGTCGTGTATGCTGCGCTAACTAGGGAGAAATATTGCATGTGGGGGGGGCGTTTGTATGTTTGATCGCTTGCTGCTGCTTCTGCTGAAAGAAAGCTGCAGGAGGTGTAGTGTGAGAGAAAGAGTGAAAGGGAAAGAGAGAAAAAGAAAGATAAAGGGAAAAAAAAGATACTACCAAAATAGACTGGCATGCCAACCCTCCTCAACCACCCACTCATTCACAGAACCAAAACTCCAAAGCCTCTTTCTGCGTACATGTGTGTGTGCACATGCACCCATGCATGTATCTATGCTTGTATACACATCAAAAGCTGAATAATTCAGCCATGCAAACCACAATCCTCTCAGTGGAGACACCACATTCAGGGCACTCCTCCTCCTCCACAAAAAAGGATGTCAAGGCTTCTTCTGCATGCACTTAACATTATACTGCACCCTTTTCCACTGCCATTACCAGCAAAACAACAAAACAACCACCAGCTCTGTTGACTCAGTTCTTAATCATACTAGATACAAAACAGACACGGAGGAACGGGCAAGGAATGGCTTTAGAAAAAAAACAAAATAACAACAACAACATTTGATCCTATCAGACTGGATTTTGAAACCTTAAATCAGGCTCCACACAAACATAGCCTGGCACCACTGTAACTGTTACCATACTGATTTCAGGGACAGGCTAGAGGCGCTCCACTTTCAATTTAAAAGGAAATTAAATTGTGAAATTTCTGCAGTATGACTTTGAAATTACTCCCTCTGTGACATGTCGCTCCTTCAAGTGTGCTCTGTCGTTGAAGCTGGAATGATGATGTGCGCTGTTGTTGCCCTTGGATATTTATTTGACATAAACTTATTACACAGTAATTCAGAGATTAAATTAAAAAATAGATTCACTGCCCTCTGCTGGAGAAGAGATTTTAAAAGTTTAATCAGAAACTCACAAAACTGAATCATCACACAATGAGAAAAGAGGGCAAACTCGAAACAAAACAGCTGGCACTGAGGCGCTCTATTATACAGTAGGCATACACATGCGACATGCCCGCATGTGAACATATACAAACAGTGACCGGTGACAGCTGCGACCTTTGCTGCAGTTCCTCCACCCCCCCTCCCACTTCTGCTGTGAGTCTTCACTCTGCACCCAGGCCACAGGGTGAGTATCAGGTAAGGTTTTAAATAGTGGGGCCTCTACAAGATGACCTCAGGGTCTCAGGGGTCTACCCCCGTGGCCCCCGGCCTCTGCACTTATGCCCCCCAAGAAAGCGCTCCGGGACCGAGGCCTTCCCCTCAGTCTGCAGCCTTGAGACTACAATCCACTGCCCTGTGCCCCAGTCCCAGCCATAAATCTGGAGACCACAAGCTCTTTTTAAACTCGAATCATTCATATAATTGCCATACATTTGATATCAGACACAACTGTCAGGCAATTACACTCTTTTTCCTTCTTGGTAATAAGTTTCCATAGGGGAAAGAGATTCAATTTTCCTTAACCAATCATTACAGAGCAAAGTGTCTGACTGGATGTAATATATTTCTAGGTCAACACTGATGTGTAGCCATGTCAACATGTCAGTGGTTTTAAGATTGGAGCAGAGCTAAGTTAAAATAAACTCTGACATCGGTCAATACTGCAAAAACATGCCGTTTACGTAGCAGTCGCCAGTGTTAACACGAAGCCTCCGTCTTCTCCTCCTTCACTTATTCTTCATCAAACCTCTTTGGTCCACAGATTCACAATTCTGGATCCTGAGGTGTGATGAGAACAAAATGCAGCCACTTAATGCCCGCTTCATCCTCGCTTCAGTCTAGGCTGAATCTATAGACTAAATAAAACTCCAGCCACGATTACCCCACAGCTCCACATCGTCTGCTTCACCCCTGGCTTCAACTTCAACCCTTGCCCAGAGCTCAAGCTTCAAAAGCCCCAATTTCCAAACCATCCCCTCCCTGCGTCTCCTCTTCCCAATCAGCACAGCTCCATAATCTCCAGCCTTTCTCTCTGCAAAGAAACGGAGCAAAAGAGAGAGGGGCTGTCCTACAGGAAGGCCAATGTTTATCTGATACTGTTTTAATTAGTGGCAGGCAGTGCTTCTATTTTCTTTACAATTTGGCCTGTTTTTGCCATAACCTAGAATGCCAAGGCATGGCTCCATTTGCAGCCAGGAGGAAACCTAAAGGACTCTCATTCCTCGCTCATCCATGTCTCTTCTCCATGAACGTGGCTTATTGTTAATCACTGCAAGATCATCTAGATGATCTTCAGGTTTAAGCTGAGGATGCATCTGAGGTCGCAAGCCAGTGAGCATGTTTTCCAACACCGAGGAAAGCACACAGAGAGCTTCAGACCACAATTGTGTGTGGGGAGACAGTACACCACAATACTACAGCTTCCTGTTTGAACTAATCATTTCCTGTGAGTGGATATAAACACAGAGCTTGTCTGTAGTGTGGATACAATCTGCCCCAAATAGAAACCACGGTCACTTTGATGTTTTCTAAGTGGGAAAAACAAGACTGAAAATCTTACTATCTTGCCCCGATTGTTAAGTAAAGAACAAACTTCCATGCATCCTCAGAGGTCTGACACCACTGCGTCTTCGTGCAGGCATGCATCTCGCTCCCAATTGGTCTCTGTCACTTTGTCTAATAAACAGAACTTCCTGTGTCAGAGTATTTATAAACAGTGCTGAGTGAGCACTGTGTGAGAAAAGACAATCCCCGCAAAAGCTGCGGCACGTGAACCTACAAGCTAACTGCAGTAGAGACTTAACGGCGGTCTGCCGGAGACCTCAGCTGCTCTGCAGCTATCAGAAAGCAGGTGACGACCGACACGACACGAGATCGCAAACGTGAATGTTGCTCCGGTGAACACTGGAGGAGCTGAGAGATCTGATGGGAGCTGGGCTGTATTGTATGCGCGCACGCATCCACAGGCCACACAGCTTCCACGTGGGGTCGTCCATGGGTCGCCTGCGGAGAGGCAGTTCCAACCAAATGAAACATAAACAGGCACTCTGTCCTCTCCTCTTTTTCCTCTCGGACGATGGGCCAGTCCCCCAGCACGGCCCAGCACAGCGTTCCACGGTCCAGGCAGAACTAATCTATCCCTCAGCTGTGCAGTCTAATCTAAACAAACAGATCTCTCCCTACCAGCATCTGGAACCCCTCACTTATCGGGATGTAGAAAACCACAGCAGCCCTGTCTTGTAGTCTGAGCCTGTGTACGAGCAGGGGTTCGCATCTTGGTGTGAGCCAGTATGAGACCATTTTGTAGATGTCTAGCAGAGGTCACTACACTACTTGTGTGTCAGTCAAGGTCAGGTTCAGTTCTGTCAACACCAAAATTTATTGGTGGAACAAAACAAAAGTGTACAGTCACTCTGGGTTTGAGTATCCTGAATTTGATGCAACACCAGCAGAGCTAAACTTGCAACAGAATCAGCTGAAACATCAGAAAATGCTGATAAATCCCAAGTTACCAGACCTTGCAAAGACAAAAAGGTGCAAATAATAATGGGAAACTGAGAAAATCTAAAAATTCTCACATTTGAGAAGCTACAAGAAGACCGTTTACCTACTGAATCAATAACTCTGAAGCTATAGCTTTTAGTAATTTTAACCTCAGTACTCTGAAGAAGCTGAAATAAGTCTACAGTTTGCACTTGCAATGTATCTTGAAGCCAAAAGGCTTCATTGCAAAATGTTTCTAAACCCCGTTCTTTGAGAAGGGCAGCAGTATGAGAAGGAAGAGTTAAGCTCATAAGTTATAACAGGCCAAAGTGATGCTCTTAGTATTTTTTAGTAATTTTAGTAATTTAATCCCACACAGCGTTTAAAATTAAATCAAACAGGCAACAAAACGCGACAGGTCCCTGCAAATGTTTGATTTATTCATTTTTTTTTACATAAATTACAAGAAGTTATGAATATATTACTAATTCATTTCAGCACTTGTGTGTAAGAGTAAAGGATGCACTGTGAAGTGTGCAATAATATTCAGTTCCATAAGGTGCCGGTCACTTTAGTATACACGACCGTGGTCAGACATGTGAAAGGGTGTGAAAACAGTGCGATCCTCTGAGTATAATCAGGATTCCTATCCCAAAGAGGCTCCCCTCTGCCTAAACTGTTGCCAACTGCGCCTGCGCCGCAGATTAGAAGAACACGCTGTCTGTCAGACCCCTGCAGCTGCACGCAAGGGGAGAACAGCCAACCCCGGGCAGGAGGTGTGGTGTTTGATCTGTACAGGAATCAGTTTGCTTTAGTGCTTGGTCTTGTTAACTTGTTTTTTTTAAACCTGAGACAAAGTGGTTTAAAAAAGTTAAAAAGGCAACCACACAAGCAAACGCTAAAAAAAATGCATTCATTTTTATAACCAAACAGTACTCCACTTCAATTTCTCAACAAGTCTGCTCCTCCATTCATGACTCCTACAGCCAACTCTACCCATAAGCGCAGGAATGTGGATCAAAGGAAAGGAAAAAAAGCTCAGCCCCTTCCCCTTAAACCCCCCCACAAGCACCACCCATATGCACAGTTTCTTTCTTCCTTATATATTTTCACTCTTCATAAGTTGTTTAGGAATTTCAAAAACAAGGAAAACTAACAAATGTTCCATCCACCCCGCAAACACAAGTTCCTGCCCTCACTCCGCTTTTTCCCTGCAGCCAGAGACAAATCTTTTTGGAAAGTTGAGAGCTGTCCAAAACGGGACCACACACAGTCAACTGCTGGGGGCAGGCAGGCAGACACACACACACGCACACACACACACACACACTCACACACATCTCACAAAATGGCGGCTTTCACAAAAATTTCCTCTACCCCGAAAGCCCCTTATGAACTTAATTACAACTTTTTATGAGCATAGTTACACTCAGCCCTTGCACATCTTATGTGTGCATCTAGAACGGTTTTAGAAGCTAAGTGTGTTGGGAATAGTCAAGTATTTTCAAGTTTTGTTTGGGTGCTTGCCAGCACCTATACAATAAACAATCCCCTTACCTACTTCATTTAGTAACACCAACAAACCTTCTTCCTCCAAACTAAACTGTGTCAAATTCTTGGAAACATGCAATATGAAGTCAAACAGTTTCAAAAGCACTGAAATAAAGAAAAGTCCCAGCAGGTCACACTTAAAAACATCATGAATTGTACAGCTTGTCAAAAAACAAAATAATCAAGAGCGTCTTACCTTCCACCCAGAGTTTCTCCACATCCGTTTCCAAATTAGCTGCCCGTAAGCCCACAGCAAAAGCTCCAAAAATCATGAGGCCAACAACCAAAAACTTTCCGCAGTTCTTTTGAATGTAACAGCCCAGCCTAAATAAAAGTCTCTGGAACTTCGCTCTCAGCCACAGAGGTGCTTTCCTCCCAGTTGCCTTCCCCTATGATAAGACAAGAGTCACAGAGTTACTGTCAGTTAACAGACAAAGCACCACACTTACCTGCTCAGGTGAGGCTGTAGGGTTAAAGACAAAAGATTTTATGGTATACATGCAAATAAGCTACAACAATAAATGTGTCCACTTAAAAGAACCTTTACAGCTTTAAAGTACAAGCCTCTCTTTGATCAAAGAATCCCACCTGCTCTCTTTTCAGTAAGACTGCACATTTACCTACAACCGGGGATCTAAAGTCAGAGAGCTGGGATCTTCCAACACATCCACTAAATCCCTCTGCTAACCTTTATTCACTGAAAAACCACAAATCTGCTGGGGATCCTGGGCACTGCTGAGGACTCCCCAGAGTGCGAGCTACAGGTCCTGTCAGATCAGAATCCTTAGCATAATACATGCACTGGGAAGGTACCACCATTCCCTGTCATTTCACAGCCACAATAATTGGCTAATATTTTTTTTTTTTTTTTTAAATAGTCCAAAATAAGTACATCTGGACCTCCAGAGTAGACACAGGTAAACAGGACATAACGGTCAAACCACAACTAGACTAAGCAGGCTCCCTTGTGTCTTTGTTCTACTCTTTATGTAAAATGTCCATTGGAAGCACAATGCTGCTGTTAGTAGCAGACTATAAGTCTTAAAAGACAGAATAAAATAAAATACTGAATGCACTGTAGACCACATGCTCCCCCCTTGACAAAAACTATTACATTTTGAGGTGTAGTGTAATTGCTACTGAAGTAACCTGCACGCACACATCGCCCGGTGATATTAAATACCCTGAATGGGCGCATGTGGTAAAACCACAAATACCACCACCACGCACTCACACGCGCTCTCCCCGTCTGGCCGCTCGTGTGTTCCGGCCTGCACGGGGAAGTGAAGGAGCTATCACGGGGAGGAATCACAATATTTGTGAACGGAAGAGGGCAGCCACATGGATTCTTTACTTTCCTCCTCTTTACACGAGTCACCCAAGTTTAGACAGTGTCACCGAAACTCTTTAAAGCTTTGGGTGCTCCGCGTAAAAGAAAGGCTGGATGTTATGAAACGGTCAATGGCAGCGTTGCCTGCGAGAGTAAAAGCTGCATGTTTTTTGCCTGGTGCGGGACCGCTCTAGGTTGGGGATGCACTGGAAACAATCGCGTGTTTGTACTGGGGGAACGGGCACTTAGAACTTGCAGCACATCTTTCATCATAAGCCGGTTGTATCGGAAGAGTCGCGTGAAATCAAACACAACTACTTTGCGCTTTTCTGCAACCTTGCCTTACCGCTGTGTACCCCGTGCCCAGCCCGTCCCGTTACCTAGCAGCGACTGGACAGTTTGGCCACATTTTTTTTTCTTTTCGACGAATACAATGAAAGCAGCATCACAAAGCCTTTTCCCGTTCAAGATGAGAAATAAGCACCTCTGAAATCTGCTCCAGAGCAAAGCCCGCATCGCAGTAACTCGGCCGCTGCAAATACTCCAAATCCAGCGGTGTGTTGCGGGTATAGTCCCCCCTGTTCCTCCGCGTTATCCTCGGCCGATCGGGGTCTCTGTTTTCCTGCTCGGAGGGCGCATTACCAGCCGAGGCCATGTTGCGGGGACAGCGATAAGGTTTCCCACTTTATAGTATTTCCCCGAAAGCGTGTAGCGATATCCCAAGAGAACAGAGTTTCACTCTCGGAGATCTCACACCCGTGAAGTAGGGCTTCATACTCCTGTTGGAGACGGCGAGTCAAAGTCTGCGCCTTCCATCCCAACATTTCGTGATCCGGAGGTCTCCACCGCTTTCACCGCATTCACCGTGTCTCTTAAAAAAGTAAGTTTCTCTCAAAAAGCGAGCTTCGCGAAGTGATTTCCATACACAAGTTGTCGGGTATGAAACCTCGATAGTCGTAGCATTCTGGTGACATCTATGTGGTCTTCCCCTGGGCCGCGCGTCACGGCCAACTCTGAGATTCAATAGAAATGAAGAAAAAGACCTCTCTCCATTTGGAGGCAGAGAAAGAGGAGGGGTGAGAAGAGGAAAAAAATACTCGAGATCCCGCCTCTGGGGCTGTCAGATTGCAGGAGTTTCTTGCATCTGATTGGTTCCAGAAGGGCAGAAATTACTCAGCAAACACGACTATTATTAGCTGCTTAGCAACAGCTCACTAAAGTAGAGAGACCACCCAGGCAGGCAGACCTCATGTGAGCATCTCCAACTTCAGGGGAGGCTCGCCGAGAGTCGAACCCATTTGGTGCATTCAGGTTTTCACGTAGAGCTCTGTTACAATAATGAAGCGTTTCCCTGAGAGGACCCGAAGTCAAAGACAAGGTACCCGTTTGTGCATCGGAGGGGGCTTTTTGGCATGTCAGAACTTTAACTATTTTTTCCCCCTCAGATGAGCCTCTAACTGGTTCAATGAGAGGGGGGCGGCTTGTAGGCTATAGTGTTGTTGCGATCTTTAGAGTCAAACACCGCCAAAAAACAGCTCATTAGTGTTTTGTACATATCAAAATACGCTACAGCCTCAGGACCACAGCTCTCTACAAGGCAAAACAAAAACCCTTTGATAAAACGTCTAACTGGGAAAATATTACCTATAGAGAACTGCGATGTGTTTATGCGCAATTACGCATACAAATGCATAATTATCTCCCCTTTAGTCTAGTGATTCGACAGTGTAATATCACAGTATTATGGTTATTTAGCTAAAAAAAAAAATCACATTTCATATATATGCAGATATACATAAGAACTATTTGTGCATTTACATCTTGCTGCACAGTAAGCAAGCGGATTTTAGGATTTCATTATAATCTGATGTCCTTAAACTCCTAACAACTGGTTGCCAAAGGAGGTAGCATTTATCTGTTTTTATTTTATAATTAACTTTATTCTGATAGAACTTTTTTCATGAAATAAAGATAAAAACAAATTCATTCAAATAAACAGACATCGGGTCAAAATAATAAGGTTATAATAAGCAAAACAATTAACTCCAGCAGCCACTCTTGACTCGCCAGAGCATCAGGTGTACTTCACACCTAAGCCCTCTAAGCTGACTCTGGGCGTGTGGCTGCCAGCCGAGCACTTACCATCTTCTGTCCTGGTGGGGAGAACATTCAGAACAAATCCGTGATTTCCCGCTCCTCGGAGAGCGAAACGAGTCAGTTATAATAAAGATATAAAGGAATGATTAAGTGTTGTGAGGAGAGAAAGAGAAAGAGATGCATCGTAATCTGTCTTGGTCACAGTCAGAATGCTCAGAAAAAAGTTCACCCAATTATAGGACTGTTCCTTTTTTGGCCACGTTGGTGGTCTCCTTAGCTTCATAGGCAGGACCCTTTGATTGTCACGTGATTCGTCGTAAACCGTGCCAATCATGCAGCAGCGGCTTCCAGTATTTTAGGCTGTGGTAATTGAAGGAAAAGAAAGAAAAAGAGCGCACAACGCACACCTGTGCACTCTGACATCAAAGAAGTGAATGCAATGCAATTTAGAGACGCACAGATATACGCATGTGCACATGTGGGTACTTAAGGAAGAAGCACATAGGATCAAGCATACAGATTATTTCCATTGATGCATAAGGGACTGTAGATGCTGTACAATAAGGAAACCACAAACAGATTAATACAGTCACATGTCCTCAAGCACAAAGTCTCAGATTATATTAACTTACAAAGACCGATTTGTGTTACTATAAAAGTAAGTCATTTTACTACCCTTAGTGTCACCCTTGGAGCAAATTACTTTACATTTGGTCTGGACAGAAACCGTCCATTTTACTGGAAATAACATAACATTAATATAAATGCTTATTTCTGATCTGTCTGTATAATAAATACTAACATTCTTCTTTGCAGTTAGTAGGAAGGTTGGTTGTGATGGAGAAAACCCACCTTAAATATATACAATTTAACTGCCATCAGATACTCCAGGTGTAGTATCTGAGTGAGGGAAAGCGTCCAAGGGGGAACAAAGTTAGGCTGCGATGCCCCCTAATGCTCCTGAGAAGAACCAGGCTTCTGTCAGTGGAACAGGAGGAAGTAGGAGCCGTAAGTGCTGCACAATATCTGTGCTATGCATGTTCAAGTTGTTGTCATGACAGTAACGCTGCAGGACTCCATATATGTGCCTCAGGTCATTGTGGAAAATAGTCCCCCTCCCCCCATTTGAATACTGTAGTTAAAAGTTGTAAAGATATGCCTGTAAAAATGCTCTCGGGAGATTATATTGCAAGCATCTGTGTGAACTAATGAAATACATATGCACAAACAACACTAAAACACCCTAGACCAAACATGAACATATATAATTTTTTATTTATTGACCGTTAACATGGATGGGATGCACTAATTGTTGGCTTTAGGAAGGGAGAAATTAATGCAGCTTATTCTGATTTGTAAATGCAGGAAACAGTTTGGGTTTCCGATTTTGTAAGATCAACAAGTCCATTCAACTTGTAAGGTTTAGAGCAACAAACAACAAACTAAAAGGTTTCAGTAGTCACCTTTTCATACTTGTCATCAAAATCAGATTACTCCCCTTTTTGTGATCAAATATGTTTAATAAATCTGTATGTAAACATCATTTGTTACATGGTGATCTACAAAGAAATAAGTTAAACTGCTCTTCTGCATCTGCTGTGACACACTCACTGTTCGAAACAATATCCTACAGAGAGAGTTATCATATTTTTCTTAAATATTTGTTAGCTTTTCTTATGCATTACATTTTTTAAAATTTGTTTCAGAGTTAGTTTGCTTGTTTTACTCAAGTTGATTGTTCGAACTGTTTAATTTTAGGTTCGTTTTTATTATTAATATGTTAAGTTTAATTGAGTTTAAAGACACTTTAATTTTTATCTAGCCCTCTTTCACAGCCACATGGATTTCTTAATGAGGAAAGGAGATGAAGTATTCATTTAGGTGCTTGAGGTATTGGGCATTGATCCCAGAATGACTTCACCAACAAGTCACCTTTGGTGACCCCTGGCAGGGCCCCTCACACCCCTCAAGGCTGGTCGCTGGCCAGTGGCCATGAGAAAACACTGAAAAACCTTGCTTAGGGCATGCGTTTATTTATGATTTGCAGGTGGATTACAGTTCCAAGAAGAACTGTGCCAAAACATTACTATCCCTGAGTCAAAACAATAGCGTCTTTTTAGCCAGGACCATTGTTATGCTTGATGCAGGGATAAACAAAGATTTCTAATCAATACTATTTCCATTACCTGGAGTTATGGACATACTTTGAATTTTTTTAACCTGCATTTTAAGTCAACTCATTTTCTGTCACATCAGTAAACAGTAGCAGTATCCAACCAACCAACAGTTTAAAAAAAGTTTCGTAAATGCAGAAAGTTATACTCAATTTAGTTGAGTATTTATGAAGTGTTTGTTTTTTCCAGTCGTTATAAGACTACAGTAAGTGTAAGTCACTTACAGTGAAGTGTATTGAAAAAAAAAGACCAAAAGGGGCAACAACAACAGAAGAACACCTGTTTATTGAAAACAAATGTTCCCAGTTAAGCAAGAACGTCCTCTACTTTTGTTTTTCATGCCGCTTACAAAAAGTAAAGTGAAGGAAAATCAATATGGATGCGTGGGTGTGAAGGTTTCTTGGTGCTTGAAAGCTTATGTGATATGTTCCATTCATGGGCAAAAGTGTTGTTTATACGTCCAATTTAGCTTTAGCAGCATTGTACTGATTGTTAACCAAAACAAAACAAAAAGAAAACAGGTATTGCAAAATGTGTAAATGCCCCTAACATGACTGCTTGTTTGCTTGTATGCCCTTATGCACACATTGCTGTGACTATGGTAATCATATGTTGTTTTCTAGGTTTTGCCCCAAACTTCTAACCAATTTGAATAGTTTGCTGTTGAACCATGGAAACTTTGCTTATAGGACAGCCAACACAGTAAACAATAAGACAATAACAGAGGTTTGATACAAAATCTTGGCTAGCCAAACCTTGAAAAAGAAAACAAAGCTTTGTTTCAACCATCTTTTGTAAACATAAATAAAGAGCAACATTCTGGTTTTGTTCTGACCAATATCATAATGCCTAAAGGGGACCAGCTACGCCTTTTTCTATATCTACTCGGCCTTAGAGCTGCTCATCAAATCATCCACCGTCCATTGTCTACTGGCTTTTCGCAAAATTCAAAAGAGCCCACCCACCACTTTAATCGCAGTCGCATCTTTTTCTAACATATGCCATAGAAATGGAATATTTAACAGTATTCCCAAAAAACCTATTTTTTCTGACTGTTTTCTTAATGACATTTACATTTACAACAATGATTTTCACAGCAGTGGGGAATAAATTTCATTACAGTAGATTTCTTTCTGAAAGTGCTGTAACTAAGTTTAAGGATATAATTATATATGATTGAGGAAAACTATTGTTTTGATTTGGTGCTGTATAAATAAAATTGAATTGAACTAAAAGAGTTTTTGATCTGCGGTTGATTTTATTCGTTTAGTTTCCTAGTGTTTCTTAGTGTCTGTCTTTCCTCTATCTCATCCATGTGTTTGTACAGCTGTCTTCCCAGTTCATTTTGGTAACCATGTTTTTATGTGTGTTTCTGTGCACAGGCCTGTGCAGCAGGATAAAGTGCTGTGATACGATGGGCTGTATCACCGTGCTAACTTATACTGCAATGGTTAGGTTCTAGATTAGAGAGGAACATGTGCAAAATCACCACCTACTGACCAATAAATTCTCCTGAAAAACTGCATCATTACTCCTCCATAGATAGTAGCAGAGTCTAAAGTTTTTCAATAGCATCTGATGTCTTTGCATTTCCCTGATGAAAATTCTTAGATGCAACCTTGTTGTTTGATTTTTTTCCTCCCAATTTTCCGCTAACAATCTTACAAAAATATTATTGTTCTACAAGCGTTAATATATGATCCTAAAACAGAGACGCTATTTGTACTTGTGGACTTTATATCAAGTTTTCCTTTACTCTAAGCCCATTTTTGCGCTCACACATTTATTCAGTGGTTTTAATACCAAACCTGCTGTGGAGTGCCTTTCCTCTCAAATACTCTGGTGCTTTTGTCTTTCGCTCTATACACTAATTCTCCAAACTATGGAAATGGAAGACGAGTTGTATTAAACGGGAAATGTTCTTGGTGTGTATTTCTATCTGTAAGGGTGGACATTTTTACTCAGCGGAAAATCTCTCTGTCAGTACATCCTTACAGTATTCCCCTTTGGAAGGCCCATATAGGTACCATTTCCAATATTTCTGCCAGGTCGTAAAGCTCTCCCGTCCTCCTCCATCTTAACTGCCCCCCCACCCACCTCTGCACCACCATGGCTCCCTGTGAAGGAGTAGGGGCTGAGTGCAGAGTGAGAGCCTGCTGGGATGTTTATGTTGCAGCTCAAGATTGTCTTCAATCATACGTAGAGCTGTTTGACACGTTGCAGCAGCAGACTTTGGCCTCTGTTTACCTCTTCCAATTTCTGTGAGGGTTTGTATGTACAATAAGAGGAGCTTGGCAAGGATACATTTAGCAGGAACATAGAGAGGTAGACCAAAACTATAAGAAAATCAAGAAAATGCTTCTTTTTTTTTGTTTGACTGGCACAGTGAAGAAAGCAGGACATATTTTGATTCTTCTTCTTTTGTGAAATCACAGTGATATGTGAAAAAAAATAAAGCTTACATAAAGCAAGCTGATTTGGGTGTCTTCCTAGTGATGTCTCTCAAAAGTCAGTAGGCATGATGTGAGAATAAAGATATGAGATGAGGTTTTCCTGACAAGAAGTGTGTGACTGCTAATGAGAAACTAATTTTTTTTTAAAATTGTGTCAGTTTTATTGGAACTATGTGCAGCAGTTGACAGTTAGTCTGCTGTTTGGCTGACATTTACTTTGAAATCCGGGATGGACAATGTTGGAGCAAGCAGATATTTAGAAAAGGCAGTGGTCTGTTCTGCAGAACTGGCCTGAGAAGCTGTAATTTTTGGAAGCGAGCTGAGCCTCCAATGTTAACAGGAAACGTGTGCTGGTCTCAATGTATACACATGGCCTCAACAAATAAGCAGTATAATACAATATCAACGCTGTGGCTCTGTAGAAAAAGGGCTTACAAAAAAAAAAAAAGGAAGGAAAGTTATACAGTCCAAAATAGGCTGAAAGGAAGGGAGAGCAGACAGATGGAGTTAGTTCCACAAAAAATTCATTTTTATAAATTGCACAAAGAAAGAAGGGAATTTTTGAGTCACAGACACACATTCACAAACAAATATATTTGTTTAAATTCAAACATCTGCACTCTGCTTCTTGACTGCACCATATTAATGGAAGATTTACTTGTATGTGAACTGAGGTAGGTCTCTGTGGGAGGGCCACTGGAAAAAGTGACACATTTAAGAGTATGAAACTAATAAGCTGTCCAGACCTCTGTTTACTCACTCAGACCTCCTGTTCAGTTTGGTCGCAATAACAGCGGGAACTGTTACCTTTCTGGAATGTAAGCTCATAAACAAGCTGCATTAATTCTTGTTAGGGGAAATTGTTTCAGCTGCACAGAGAATGGATGCTCACTTTGGTGTTTGTAAATGAATCTTTAAAACGTTTCCTATTAAATATTGATGATGCATTTCAAATTTATAATTTAATACAACTTCCTTGTAAATGTCCGTAGTGTGTCAGTGGTGCCAGTTTGAGCTCAAGAGCTGTATTAATGGGAATGAAAGGTACTTAGCAGTTCTTGGAATACCAGCGCTCTTCTCAGGTGTGCCTAATAGCGTAATAAACCTATAATTGCAGGATTTTGTGTTGGTTTGTCAGAGGAATGAAGTGCACATGTGGCGTTCTGAAAATGTAAAAATAATTAGAAATAGATTCACAATGTTTATTTTAAATTAAGCAGAAATGTCAGAGTTGTAAATAAATCCAATATATCGAGTGCAAAAAACAGCAGTTTCTTGAGTGTGAACTTGAGTCTCTATCGAAATGTCAACAGACTCCTCTATGCCGCAGCATCATGTTTAGAATTAAAACTACTGAGATGTTGGATGAAGAGAGCCAGGGAAGGAAAGGAAATATGGTGACCAAAACAGAGAAGAAAAATCTGTTTTCATGTTTACATTTATTGCCATGTGTAATTTTGCGTGCAATAAAATGACTGTGCTCTGGGACTCGTGTGCCATGTTTGGCTTTAATCTGCCAAGAGAATATAAAAAAAAGACTTGTGATGCTATTGCTATAGAGGTTGATGGCATTAACTGAGAGAAGTATTGCTAAAAATCCAGTCACGCAGGCCTAGCAGCCACTTGTTACTAGGTAAAAATGGTTGGAAAATACCTCCTTGTGATTGCTATAGTATTTTGTTGTGGTCATGGTTTGAATGGAAATGACAGATTTCCACTCCCCATCTCCTCTCTGTGAAATATGCAACACAAATGGGCTTTTGGGGTTTGAGTTTTTCAAGTTTACTTCTGCTAGGCTAATTTTTACCAAGTATTTGCAGACAAACATAAAAAAAAAAAACTAGAGGAAACCCTGGCAATCTGCTCAGCAACCAAAGCAATCAATAGAAGGTTTTTAACATGGCTCCTTCCTTACAACCAATTTCATCCAGGGACATCCAGCAATCTCCAGGAACCACTGCTAACCAGTCAGGGAATACAGATTTTTCCCTAGCAACCAGTGGTTGTATCACATCCAATATGGCAGATAACTCTTAAGCAATGTCTGACGTAATGTGAAACCTCAGTAAGTTACCAGCTTCGACATGCTATTGTCCACTAAGTCTACAGCTCATTGGGTAGTAGGCTCATCATTTCTCACCGCTGAGATTATCCATTACCAGCTGATTGGGCAAAGATATACCGTTCTCCAACTTCTTATAGTATCACTGTTTTCCATGTTGCTGCACCTTAATGAAATACAGCTTCGATGTAAGTTCATTAAGAAAAATCTGTAATCACTCATGCCTGCTTTCTGCCTTCATGGTTAGGTGTTAGGCTTCTTGGCTGTTCTTTTTATCAGTACAACCTTTCTGTCAACCTCAGTACTGCCATCATTACTCTAGTCCAATCACCTTCTTACCTGCCTTCATTGTGCAAATCAGCCTCTACTCTACGTGGTTAAAATCTGTGCTCTCCATCATTTTCTGTGCCTCTCATTTGTGCAACTCACTTCCTCCCCATCTCCACCTCACAACCACTTCAGTCAGAACTCAATCCAAGCCTCAGTCTTCATCTTCACCACCACCAGTGTCTAGATTCCAGGGGGTCCTGTCCTAAATCCTAGGACTGCTGGGATTCTGTTCTGCCTTGATGGGTCGCTGGAGTCTAATCGCTAAATACAGTAATTTGATTTCTGACTGAAGTGTGCTTAATGACCAAATATTCAGAGTACTGGATGGTGTCACCATGCCTATGTCCATCCTTTATGTACACAGTCTACGAGTAGGTCTAAAGCACTGAGTAAGGAAAATAGTCTTTATGTAAATTCTACTGCGTTTCCTCATTATCTTAATTAGAAAGGTTTAATAGACGTGGCACACTAACCAGGCTTCATCATAGCTGATAACCTAGCGCTCCACTTTCTTGTTCAAATCTGGTCCAAAAATGTTAACACTAAAGTTTTAAAAGCCGGGCTTCACAAAAAAGTGGGTGACATCATAGCTACTGTGGCAATCTTTTATATACAGTCTGTATTTTAAATTCAACTACAGCAGCGTTTCACAAAGCTAGCATTATATTGTGTATTATATACTGTATAATTATACATTGTTACTCAAAAGACAAACATCAGACAACAAAGGCAAAAGCACTACAATTCTATTCAAGCACTGTCTCCCTTCAACACATTTTTGTTGGGGATGTTTTACCCTAATCTTAAACAATGACGAAAGATGAATAAAAGCACAGCTTTGCATTACACTTGCGGCAGCACACTGTGGACTGAATTAGACAGCATGTGGGAGAAAGCTCATCTATCATTAAACTCTCTCATTACAGTGATTGGGATGTTTGCAAGACTTTTAATTATGATGCTTTTTTGCATCAGCTGTGCTGGAATTTGGGCTTTTTGACAAAATGTCAATATTTCTTTGGGAAAATTTACTTTGGTGCAGCCACATTCGATTCTGGATTGTTTTGACCATCAGAACACATTAAGAAAAAAAGAGATAATGAGGACACACCAGGCTTGAAAATGTTGGAACGTGGATCATTTTTTAAAAATTGTTGCTCCCTAGTTGAAATACAGACACAACAAGGGAATTTTCTCATTCGCTGCTCTTTTTCAAGTCACATTTCTTTCACGTTTATGGAGTGGAGGAAAAAAGGGGGGAATGAATAAGTGGAACAGAGACAGGGAAACAAGCTGGGACTATAGGTTACATTCATTTTAATAACACTGCTTAAACTGTGGTAAAGACCTATAGAATATGTGCTGAGACCACCTGCTGCCAAACCACTGTGTCTGACTCGGCCTTCTTCTGACTCATGAATGTGGCGTCACAGTCATCGTCTGCTTATTTTCTTCACAATACCATGAAGTCATAGCTTAAGCGGCCCAAACACGGTTAAATCCGGGACATCTACTGTGATAGCATGAGCAGAACGAAGAGGGGTATTTACGGTTGCTTCACTGGACATCTGCAATCAGAGGATTATGAAACCTGTCTAACTTATCCCCATCACGGTAACATCACACCTGCACTTCTGTGCGCTTAGCTATGTGCATTTCTGGTTTATGTCTTTGGGCATCAGGGTTGTTTTGGTTAAGTGTCTAGTGTGCTTACTGTGAGGTCTGACTTGAGCAGGGGAAAATAGCTGTCATAATTACCCAAGCCTGTGTCTTGTAGCTGAAATCCAATCCCTGTTTCCTAATTACCGCCTGCAAGCAATCTTGCTAATTTATGCGTATTGGTCAAGAGATGTGGGCATTCCCTTCTGTAACTCTTTTCCAGTCCTGCCAAAATTGTTAGTGGTGAACATTCAACCATAATTTCTGCTGAAAACTTTAAACAGCTTCACATTAAATTGAAGAATGAGGGGTCCCCCTTTTCATCAGCAAGAGAATGACACGGCAGTTTCCACGCAAGGTGTGCATGAATATGTAAATATTTCAAAGAGATAAAACAATACATTAAAGAAGCAAAAGAAATGGTAACAGCCAGAACGTCAGTATGCCCTCTCTCATTTCAGAAAGGAATGGATCAGTGTAAACACAGCTGGATGAGAGTATTTATTAGTTCGATTTAAATTATTGCTTTGCTTTTCTGTAGACTGCCAAAGGCTGTTATGTATACAAAGAATATCAATCTGAATTCACTCTCATGTTTTGCAGCAAAGGTACTTGCTCAGAAGTCTTGGAACTCGGGAGATATCCATCTGCACATTTCAAAAGCAGCATTGTTTAAGATTTTCATCATGTAGTCAAGTGTGATGCAACCAGACCTTTGTGTGTGTCTGTTGCAATCATTTCTCAGTAAATGATGAGGGACAAAAGAAGTTAAAAGAGAAATAAGTGGGTGAAATACTTAGTAAGTTCATAGAAATAAAAGTAAGCTGATATCATGCATCATTTTAACACATTGTTTGCAGGCTTTGGTCTCTAGACATCAGAGAAACACCCGTTCATCAGTCCTCTCGCCACCATGGTGGTGTGCAGCACAGAAATGTCAAACAGTCCGAGACAAAGTCAACATGCGCTTGTATACAGAGGGACTCTGAAATTTGCAATGGGGGGAATGTCAGCTTGAAAGCTGCTCTTGGTTTTATCATTCTTGAGGAGCATGTTGACAAAGGCTACAAACTCAAGAGATTCGAGAAATAAAGTATTGGAACTTAAGTTACTTCATCCAAAGTAGAGATGATTATTCATCTGTCCTCACACCAAAACATTTTCATGGAAAACCCAGCACAACGTGGAGCCGCCCTGACATACTATAGAGCTGAAATGAATGTGTAAACAGGTTTTGAAGACACAAAGGTGCAGAAAAAGGCACCGTTTCCTTTGAGCATCTGGAGATAAAATGCAATTATCCGTGATACGCTCCACTTCATGAAAATCATCGATCTTTGTGGACTGAGCTATAAACTAAATAGAAATTTGTTTGCATTACTTTCCTGAATACATGTGTGCATTTTAGGCAAGTATGAAGCCTTAGAGTGGAATTATCAAAATAAAAGCATCACTGACTAAACACAGATCCAATTCCGAGTCATATCCTTATTATAAAGATAAAGTCAAACTTTCAGTTGTTGAGTGGGGATTGATGGGATTCTAGCCAACGATCTATTCATCTTGCAGATGACTAATAGTCACATGAACCCATGTGGATAGTTTCACCGCGACTCCCCTGGCTTCACCTTGCACAAATAAATTCCTAGCAAGGTTGTGCTTGAACCCACATGCTTTTTTCTCTCTTTTGTTTCCATGGGGGTTTTTTTATATGTTACAGTAGCAAAAATGTAAAATAGCCCCATAAAGAATTGTTCAGGTGGCTCATTTTGCCAAGAAGGATTAATTACAATTCGGTTAAAATAACCATTTTCCTTATTTTAAAAACTCACAGAGTTTTCACTAGTAATCGGCTTACACATCCATCCTAATAAGTGCAAGAAAAATGGACCTCGGCTTCAAGGAGGAGGCTTTCCGGTACGTGGCCTTACTGTCGTCGTTTCAAGCAGTCTTTTTTCAAAAGAGGTCATGCGTGACATTAAAGAAAATCCAAGGGGCCTTAAAAAAAAACATATTTGGACTCACACATGGACAGTTACAGATGCCTGACATACCACAGAATTGCCACTCAAACTGTCCACTGCTGACAACTGATCAGAGACTGGCTTCACACACATTTCAAACACACACACTCTGAATCCCCCTGTGACTACACTGACCTTTGACCTTAGGTGAAGGAGGTTGTTGTCTGATGGTGCGGATCCATTCTCCGTGTGTGAAATCATTTCCTGCCAGTGTCACTGTGAGGGACAAAAGGGGGCAAAACTGGTTGACCTCGAATTGGGTGCCAGAAGGTAAGGGACATCGGGAGAAGGGCATCATATTTTGTAATAATGTGCGGAGTATGTGTTTTAGTTTTAGTAGCTTGGAAGACACTTATTTATATGAAACCAAATCCTGATACACTGGGACAGCAGCATGTAAATGACTTTATTATGTAAAGTGTTAGAAAGGCCAGCTTCATTTTGTTGATCATGCTTAGGTAAAATAGTGTCATCGCTATACTTTTACCCAACCCGAGCCTAACCCTATATTTGCTATAAACCATGGCGCTGAGGGCCGTCTCTAACAAACAGAACCTTTTATATGATAAAACCAAAACCCTCATTGTTTGCAGTTTATATCAGAATGGGCGTCTGTGTATATAGACCCAGCAAGGGAAAAAGGCCAAAAAATGGAGGAATCTGCTTTGAGCAGCATTTGTAAACAACACAAACATAATCAGCATCTTTAGAGCCACATCTGGCTCTTGTCGAATTTGGGCCTGGGTTGTGATTCAGAGACCGATGTTCAATTGTTTCCTCAGAGTTATTTTGTTGCATGCCACAGGAGGGAAAAAACAAAATGCTTGGTATGCAAAACATTGGCATTTTCAGGAACAAATGGCTAAACCTGTCACATATCGTCTACTACTTTTAGACAATATCTGTCACAACAGTAAAGAAAAAAGAAAGTAACAAGGTGGTAGGTGGTATGTTCCATCTACGTAAGCGTAGCCGAAGACCAAGGAGACCCCCAGTGGCAACAGCACACCCTGATGGCAGTGGTCTCCTCCAAGAGGAGAATGGGCCCTCCCACACCTCAAAACCTATTCAAGGAACCCTCAAGGAATCATCCGATCATTCCCCAGATACACTTGAAAAAACGCAGCCTCACATCACTTCACATTCACTGCCACTTCCTGGTGACAGAGGTCCCGTGTTTCCATGCTCCAACAGGTCAAAGCTGTGTGGGTGGAACGAAGGAGACCGACACAGAATTACAGAGATGATTTTAATGTTGGTCAGTGTATAAGATTTAGATATCTGTTGCTATTGACAAGGACGGCATTGTAGTTTCCTACTTCTTGCAGATTGATATGTCAGATTTATGTATTCTCATACATCTGAACAGGAGTGCAGATTTTGACAGCCCACTATTATGAGTACATATTTGTGGCACTGAATCACATTGGTTTATATCAAATCAATACACAACAAGCCTGAAAAGTAAAACAAACATACTGCAGTGAGTTTTTTTAATTTATTTGCCATTACTCATTCAAGGCATTAGTAACTACTGTGTGTGTTTTTCCTAGTATTTCTGGAAGCATGGCTGCAAAAAACATATGCTGTTATGCTTTTTGAAGAGAAATGAAGCAGAACAGAGCTTGGGTTGAATGTCTTACAGTAAAAATTCCAGTGAATATCATATATGGCTTCTGCCTTGTATTTAGCAGACATCGTGAAGTCACAGCATATATACAGAACACTATTACAGCGCTCCAGAGCTGTGTTTAAAAACCATTGTGCTGCGATGAGAGAGCCCCAAACTTGCCCAAGGGGAACCTCCTCTTCTTCTTTACGAGAAAGGCCTTAATTCATAGAGACAAACCAAGCCGTCGTTATATTTAACAGAGTGTCGTAAACATTCCTGCATACTGGATCTAAATGGCAAGTGTGTCTGGTAAGATAGACGGTTGGATAAACACAGTGATGTGACCTTACAACATATACACAGGTTTCCCATGCAGGCACATCTGTATGAATGATAGCTATAGGTGGGAATGCACCTTGGGCTGCTTTTAATTGAACACTCTCTGTGTTCATTCATTCTGTGTGTTATCTTTGTCTTAAAGTATCACATATTATTAGACGTTCCCAACCACTCGAACCTGCAATGTCAGGGCTTATGAATGAGTAAATTTAAAAATTAATAGATCGAAACCTTTAAAAACAAGAATATCACAGTTGAATGAGTGGTCATTTAGAAGAAATGACAACATTTAAGAAAAGAAGCATAAAATGAGAAGACGTCAGTGAGAAATAAGACAAATAAAAGAACTACAAACTCATTCTAATTTAAAAGCAAAGGAATAAAAGTGGGTTTTCAAACGGGTTTTGAAAGTATCTAATGTTGGGGAGGTCCTGATGTGAAGGAGCAGTTTGTGCCACAGTGTAGGAGCAGCCACAGCAAAGGCCCAATTTCCTCTGTGCTTTAATCTCGAGCTTGGGACAGCTAGGAGCACTTGATCTGCAGACCTCAATGATCTTGCAGGAGTGTACCAATTCGAAAGATTAGAAAGGTATGAGGGTACTAACCTGTGCAATGCCTTAAAAACGAATAATAAAATCTTAAAATCAAATCGAAAACTAACTGGCAACCAGTGTAAGGATGCTAGTATTGGGGATCTGTGATCTCACTTGCTTGATGGCAAGTTAGTAACCGTGTTACAGCATTTTGGACCAGCTGCAGTCGGCTAATTGATGACAGACTGACACCTATTACAAACTATTACAAACTATTACAAACATTGAGGCGAGATGAAATGAAGTTATGAATAGCTCTCTCAAAGTCTCTAAAACAGAGAGATGGCTTCACTTTTACAAGTAGCTGAAGATGCAAGAAACTGGTTTTGATTACAGCATTGATGTATTTATCAAACATTAGATTACTGTCAAAAATCACTCCTCGCAAAGGGTCTTTTTAAAATAAATTTCTAAAAGTCGTAGTAGTCACAGGGACCAAACACAATGACCTCTGTAGTTTGTTCATTTAAATTAAAAATTAAATTAAAATTAAGTGAGCACTTTACCTTCCAGCATCAGGATATTTGCCACTTGCCATTAAAGTAAAGACCTCCAACCCAAAACACTTACCCATTCAACTCATGTAAGATCTAAATAATATAATTTGACTTCCCCCTTTGTTCCAGCTTTAATTCAGTTTGATGGCAAAATACCAAGCCATGGGTTGTAATAAAAAATAAATAAATCTGCCCCTCCTATGACATAGAAGCATTACAACACACCTTGTTTTGCCTCAAATTCGATAAAAACGTATCTGGCATATAGGATTTGTTGCAGTGTTAAACCATTACCAGGTAGCGCTGTGCTGTTGCCTAGACTCTATAGCTAGGTGAAAAACAGTGCCTATGCAGAAACGCTACTGACCCATCACAAACCCTTTACATCTCCAGGGGCTACCACAGTAAAGATGAGGCTATGAATGACCCCACCAAGGACCACAGGATATGTCTCTGAATGTGTATAAAAGTGACAAGTGGATTTAACAAGTGCATGTAACAGCCTCACAGCCACAGCCATGCCTTTTATGGCCTTCTAACCATTATACTCTTCTTCTTCTACAAAACACAGCTGATCAAAAGTATATCTAAAACCAGTTTGCTCACTACGTCAGGTGGCGCAATTGCCATTGTAAAGTCTGGATATATAGAAATAATGTGTTATCTGTACGCTTGCCCACTTGCAGGAATCTGTAGATGAAAGCAGGGCTGAAGATGTGACAAAGACACCAGACTAGTCTTTGTGAGCAGTGTGCACTGTGTATTTGTGTCTTTGTGCGTTGCTAAGGTAGAGTGACTAATGACTGATTATTTCTAGCTGTCAGACAGGACATCCTGTTTGCACTGGGATCCATGTGGGGCTGTGGCAAATGACCTCAACACATGCTGTAATTCTGAGAAGCAGTCCTGACTTAATAAACACTCCATCCATACGTCAGTGTTTGCCTGCAGATAACCTCATCCTATTAATAGTAATCAATTTAATGTGTTTGTTTCCCCCACTGTTGAAATAGGTGCTGTAGAGAATACTAACACTATGTAAATACTCATGTGTTTTCCAAATGTTCCAGTACTTTGTCTGATGATGAAGCTGACCCACTGGAAATACCCTAATTTGTTAACTATCAGGTGCTATGGGGAAGAAAAAGATGCTACATAACATCATTAATTGTGATTTATATTCATAAAATATAAATCACTGTTTTGTTTTTGGAGTTTTTTGGGGGGATTCTGCCCAAAATATATTTTTGCGGAACCACAGATAAACCCTAACACAACCCATAAACAGTTTGTTGTCAGTGAACAGGAATATCATACTTGATATTGCCTGTGAGCTTTAAGTATAGATCCCATCTATTTTCCCTGATAAACCCCTAACCTGCAGAGATGCAGACTTTTGAACTGAGTGCTGGCAACAAGTTGGATGTCGCCTCTTTAGTTTCAAGGAGATGGCATGTATTCTTTCCAAAAATAATGATCAAATTTACATTCATCTGACCACAGAACAGTTTTCATGTTTGTCTCTGTACATTTCTGTCTCTGTACGTTTCTGTCTCTGCACATTTTCAATGATTTTTGGCCCAGAGAAGATGGTGGGGTATCTGGATCATGTTTACACATGACTTCTTCGTTGTATGGTAGAGCTTTAAACTGCATTTGTGGATGGCAAGGTGAACTATGTTCACAGACAATTCATTTCAATTTTATTTATGTAGCATTGAATCACAACAACAGTCTCAAGGCACTTTATATTGTAAGGCAAAGACCCCACAATAATAGAGATAAAATCCCCAACAATCAAACAAACCAGTTTAAACAGGCACTAGGTGACAGTGGGAAGGAAAAATTCCCTTTTAACAGGAAGATACCACAACAGAATCATAGTCAGGCCATGGCAAAAACTGGCCATTTGCCATGGCCAGTTTAGGGTGGTGGGAGGAAGACAGGATAAAACACAATGATTTCTGGATGTGTTACTGGGCCCATAGAGTGATTTCTATGACAGAATCATGCCTGTTTTAAGGCAGTGCTACCTGAGGGCTTTAAGCTCATCCAATACAGATTTTCGGCCTTGTCCCCAGCACACGGAGATTTCTCCAGTTTCTCAGAATGATGATGATATTATTTGTTTGCAATTTTTTAGGAGGAGCATTATTCTGAAAATATTCCACAATTTGTAGATGCAGTTTTTTTTTCTTTTGCAGATTGGTGAACCTCTGCCCATCGTTACTTGTGAGAATCTCTGCCTCTCAAAGATTCTCTTCTTATATTTAATCATGTTACTGATTACTGGCTAATGAATCTAATTAGTTGCAAAATGTTCCCCCAGCTGTTTCTTTTTAGTACCACTTACTTTTCCAGCCCTTTGTTGCACATGTTCCAACTTTTTAAGACATGTTTCTGTCATTAATTTCAAAACGAGCCAATGTTTTTCACTAAATTGTAAGATGTCTCATTTTAAACAATTTGATATGTTTTCTCTGATCTATTGTGAATAAAACATGGGTTTATGAGATTTTCAAATCATTTAATTCTGTTTTTATTTACATTAAACAGAATTAGGGTTGCATATAGGTCCCATATCTGCCCTCAGGATGTTGTGTGTGCATGTGTGTGTGTGTGCCTGTGCATAAGTGTGTTTATCTGTCAACATCTGTTCTCCTCCAGCTTGAAGGTGAAAAAACCATGTGGTTCAGTGCTAACAGATGACTGATGGAGTCTAATCAGAGTCTTTATTTGAAGAAGGATATTCAGTTCTCTGTATTTGGGGCACACAGCAGTGGACTCATATGTAACCCTGTCTGTTCAGGGCCAGACCTCCTCACTCCGAGCCTTTACAGTCCCCTTGACTGAGGCACAACCTACATTTCACTGGAGAGACACAAAATGTCTCTGGAAATGATTTCAGGGTTTGAGACCTCAGTCAGTGTTGATTTTAATTGAACACAAGTATTTGTGTGTTTGATGTATGTGGGCGTGTGCTGTGTTTGGGTTTGTGTGTGTACTATATTCATGCATTTATATAATTATGCTCACACAGCTATTGGGTTGTCCAGGGAACCACTGCTTACATATTGTGTATGCATGTGCACATTTCTGTGACTTTTATACATGACACACACAGACATGCAGACACATTTGAAGTATTTGTGCATGTGCAGTGATATCTGCTGTTTTCCATGACTGTGTTTAAATTTAAATGAGTTTGAGTTTTAACATCTTTAAATTGGCTACTTTTGCGTTTTGCAACAAATTTTGAATATTTTTGACTGGCCTAAATGGAGATAAGCACATGCTTTACAGCAATTCACTGCACAACAGCTCGCCTACAATGCACTTATTTTACTAGCTTGAAAACCAACATGTAATATAAGGATATCTATAATATGTTTTGACTATTTGGAAAATTCATCTTGTCAAGTTCATCCACCAAAATACACACAGGTGCACAAGTGTTTCGAAAAACTACTATGCGTCACAGAGCGAGGCTCCGTTCTTCCTGGGTGAATGCCCGGTGAAAAGAGCTCTGTTTGGCAGGCTAGCTGATATATTTGCAAATAACACAGTAATCTCCCCATGGCGGGCCAAACATGCCAGTGTTTGCTTGCTTATTCCACATAAAAGAAAAGTTTACTCATTCGTGCTCTTACACAAGCAAAGGCAAACATTCCCTTTTATTGTGCAGGCGTCTTCTCCTTTTTTTTGGCCCCTTCTTCTCTGAGCCCAGGAAGGACACAGTCAGCCCGGAACAAGCTTGGAGGTCTTCAGACCACACACAGAGCAAGCAAAGATCTCTCCATGACTCTCTTTCTTTTTCTCCTTCCTCTCCTCCCTTCATACCGTCTAACTCGTTCCCACTGTTTTAAATGGTCACCCGTTCAGTTTCGCTCCTTCTTCATTATAGCTCTCTCACACTGTTCCCACATTTCATCTTCTCTCAGGCCAGCCTGACCCAGGCAGAGCAGAGGTTGCATGCCCACTGTTGCATATCTCAATTGCCATTCTAGCAGTGGGTTCTGCCCCAGTGTTTGTTTGAAAAGGCTGATGTGAACTGTAGAGAGGATGGTCACTTAGTATGATATTTGTGCCTGTGAGACCACCCAGCCAGTCAGGCCAAAACTCAGGAATTAAGGCTTTATTTTTCAACGCCTCCACTGTTCCCAGGGCCTCAGAGCTGAATGAGATTAATCCCTTCTCTGTCACCACCATCTGTGTCTAACGCTATAGCTTGCATAGTAGTCACTTCTGGAATATCCAGGTGAAAGAGAGGGATGTGCAAAACAGACAAAAAGAAAGAAACAGTCGAGTCCTATAAAGAAGGATTTTTCCAGTGGAAAAAAATTAGGAAATAAATTAGGAGACAACACAAATGCTTCTTTAGGTATTTGTACACTGGAGTTACACATAATTTAAAATAAATTCCATATAAAATATAACATTTATGAACACTTAAACACTTGAATCATTGTCTGTACTGACAATGACTGACCGAGAGGAACAAATAGATAAGAAGTAAGTTATCTTACATGACTGTCAGAGTATCCATCCATCAGGAAAATTTTAAAAACTGTATTAACATAGCTAACTTTTCCACAAGGACAGATAAGTCAGAGTTTTTTGCATATCAGAGTGTTAAGATACAGTCTGTTTATGTATGTAGAAAGAGGTCATTAAGTCTTCTTTGAGAAATTTTGAAAGGCATAAATAACCTTGACTTGGTTGGGCTGATACTGTGGATAAGGAGACCTAAACGTCGCATTGGGTGGCACCATGCATGAGCTGGGGATTTACAATGTCTCTAGACCACACACAGACAAATCAGAAGAGTGAGGGATGGATGAAAGGAGAGCGGAGATATGGAAAAGTAGCAACAACAAAAAAAGAAGATTAAATGTGCTCTGTTTTAATGTTATAGAATTATATATTTTAAGCTGTTCTGGGGGCAGAAAATGACTTATCGTGATAATAATATCAAATCACTGAACTGCAGGCACTCATTAAATTAAATAACACCTTTGGATTACAAACGTAAGTGCATTCCAACCAAAGACCATCACATAGTGAATCCAAAATTAACAAAAATTATTTTCTTTTTTTTAGACAGTCTGCACACTTCTGACATCAAATAAGGCTATACGCTCTTCTGTTGCTAAAATATAAATCAATCACAGCAAGTACCCACAGCACCCTGTTTAGTGGAATCCAAACACAGCGTATAAGCACAAATACCTCATACCAACTGTCGAGCACGGTGGTGGAGGGGTAACGATTTGAGCTTGTTTTGCAGCCTTGGCACTTTTCAATGAGTCAACCATAAATTCTGTATACTAAAGTACTCTGGAGTGAGATGTGAGGCCATCTGCCTGACTGGTCCAAACTGTGTCATGCAACAGGACAACCTAAGCATAGCTGCATCGGCGTAACTTTGTGCTGAACAATTCATAATTTTATTGGGGGGCTTATATTGGTTGGGTCTGATTATTGCGGGGATCATAATCCCCCTAACCCCACCTGGAAATTACACCCCTGCACAGCTGCAAATCTCCAAAAGAATGACTGAAAATGAAGAATCAAAGCGTTACAGTGGTCAGTGAAAGTCCAGACCTTAACTGGGCTGAAATGCTGTGGCACAGCTTTAAGTGAGCTGTGCATGACGCAAATTCAGAGAACTGAAACAATATTGTAATCAAGAGTGGGCCAAAAGTCGTCCACAGTGATGTCAGAGAATGATAAAGTAATAGAAAAAAACGATTACTTTAAGTTACTGCTGCTACAGTTGGTTCTACAAGCTACTGAATCATGAGGTGTACTTGGTTTTTTAACAGCCTCATTCTACATTTAGATTTCTTAATGGAATCTCAAAATGTTTTCTCAAATCAAGAATACTGAATAAAAAAAATTTTTCAACTCAATATGTGACATGCAGTAGAACTCATTTTATATGAGTTATGAGTTAAAATCGTTTAAATTTGTCCACTGTATATTTGGACACATTTAAATCAGCTGTTGGGTTCAAGTAAAAGGTGAAATGGCTGAGCTAAACTACTATACTATATGCTATACTACCCCGAGGCCATATTTCTCTTAACTGGGTATATGATTACATTTCACAATAGTCAGCTTTGACAGGTCACACTAACTGCCCGCAGTACTGCTGACAGATTTAAATAGAGAATATCCAAAGTATCAAGGAACCAGCATAAAAGGCAAATGGAAAATTGTGTTGGTATTCCAATAAGTACAGATTTGTATATCCATCCGTTTTCTCTGTGGAGTCTTTCTCTATTCACTGTGAAGTTTTCCACCTCTGATTTGTGTATCAGGAGAAATGCAGTGTAGCCATGAAGAAGAAAGCAATGTGTGCTAAATGGTCCATAAGCATGGCCTGGCCTGGCCCTGAAAGCCCCTCTGGACCCCATATGGTGAATATGTGTGGATGCATGGATGCACGGCCTACCCGCAGCAGGGCTGCTCCCCACAGTAAAACATCCCACTGAATACCCATACAAATATATAAACACATGCAGATATTCAAAAACTCAAAAACACAGTACATTAACACAAGATACATAAAAATACAACTATGCATGAAACTGCCAGCTCTCACGCAAATGAAATCTCACAACTACACAAGCCCTTAGGTATTTCACGTGCAACAACTTTAAAATCCTGCCAATCAAGATAGCAGTGTCTCCACAGATCCTTCTGCACTTAGTGAACTACTACAGATACCACGTTGTACTCCCCCCTAATCCTGTTTGTGAATTGGTGAGCAAAGGGGAGCATAATTGCATGCTTAAACGCCTGAGAAATGGACATCCAGTTCTGCTGAATCTGTGCTTTTTGTGTGGCCTCATTGTTGAGACGTGCAGTCATGCAGTTCTTTGACTTGCAGTCAGTGTTGGGTTAGGGGTGGTTCAGAAGAGTGGAAGTGGGGAAAATATTGTCTAGGGTCCAGTTATTTTATTTCAGTATCAAACAATCCATGCTTGCCCAACATGCCTGGCAGGAAGAGTGTGATTATTCCCAGAGTGGAGTAACACAGGCAGAAATCGGACGCGTTTCCCTCTTTCCATTGCGTTTCTGTCCTGCAGTTTAACACTCTTGTTGTCAGCGATCTAATCAGCTGTTTTTTTGTTTTTTTTTAAGGCCCTGTGGAGAATTTTGTAGCAAGATGCCAGCTACACAAGCGCAAGAGCGCACACACACACAGACACGAACAGACTCCACAGTCAGTTATACTTTCTGGTTGATGGGCTTTCTGGTAGTGTGGCCAAAGAGGACAAACAAAAGGCTCTTCTATGGGGTTGCAGTGTAATGAGAGGCAGTGTGATTGTAAATATGTTGCTCTGCAGAGTTTTCCATCTCACTGCAGGACAAAAGGGACCAGCCATCAAATTTGGGTCATTAGAGGCTTCTACGTTGTAAATCAATTTGCTGAGCAGAATACGTTGCGTCATCATCTGTCTGTGGCCCCAAACTGCTCAACAGAGGCTGACGGATTCTCCACTTATGAAATCTGACTGACAAAAAGTGGTTTTGTATATTTACCTCTTACCGTTTCGGTGTGGCCGCAGGCCTGAGAGCACTCTGACATTTAGAGGAAGGTTAATTATCAGCTTTTGGAGGAGCGAGTGTGTGAGAGCATGAGGAGTTTGGATGAGATAACGGATAATGATTAAAGTTTATTCGAGCCTTATATAACTTTATTAAAAAGAACTACAGCACTTTTGTCTCCAGCCTTGCTAAATGGACACTATTTACTGTGACTAGCTCTTACATTCATAATGATAAATGAGACAATGACAAGATAATGGGTGGATTTTAAAAAATTGCAGCTGTGACAACACAATTTGAAGTGATTCTGAGACATCCTGGCATCTTTAAAACAATATAAATACATAGATGACAGTCTTAATTGCATACTGCCTATGATTTGGAGTGGTGCAGTCTCTAAGGATGTAATCACGTCAGAAGTCCGTGATGCACATTATCTTATTAACTGTATTCAAAACTACAATTACTGCCTGGGAGTTGCAGAACTCCCCCGCTGGTCAAAATAAAGTTTATATTCATGTATTCATATTTAAAATGCATAGCACATAGACAAAAGATCCGTACAGAGACCGCAGGTTCAGAGTGGGAACCCAAGATCTGTATCCAACCAAATGTATGAACATTATGAAATGTTAATAATTGAGTAATGGTGTTGAATAATGGCAAAGAAGTTTTGCGGAACATTTCAATGTCACAGTAAAGTTTCTCCTTTGACCATTTGCACATGTATGGTTTTTTGTCTTCCTCCACTCACCCCAACTAGTCATGCCAGATGGCGACTCCTCCCTGAGCCTGGTTCTGCCAGAGGTTTCGTCCAATTAAAAGGACGTTTTTCCTTCCCAATGTCACCAAAGCACTTCCTCAAAGGGGATTTCCTGCTATATAAATAAAACTGAATTGAATTAAAATGATTCACTTCTGTCAAATTTTGTAGTAGTACACAATTAGAGTGAGCATTAAAAAATTATGACAGAAAGATGTTTTGTTAGCTATTTCACATCTAAAATCTCTTTGCTCTATCCTTCTGTGGCCAGTTTAAAGAAATTACCTCATGGAATTCCTGATATTTTTCATTACTTTGAACAGTACGTATTGACAACTGGAGGAATTGAAAGAAAGTTTTCATAAAAGTAAGATCATTCCCTAGGATTATACTACCACAAATGGTTAGAGAAAGATTAGCTCTGCAGCAAAAAGACCATTACTATGAAACAAATGCAACTGGTACCAAAGAAATAAAAACGTGTCAGAAATGTTCATCTTTTTGAAAAATCCACACTCATTTAATTAAAGCTTTGTGGATATGTTGCTCTTAGACATCTTACTTAATTTAAATTAAACTATTTCAGCTTTTGCAGGACACACTTATACCATGAATGAATTAAACAGATGAATGAAACAACTGCGACGAAGAGAAAAGCATGAATTGTCAACCTAATTTTCCGTCTGTGCAATCAGTGTTTATGAAGTTGAAACTGTCATTTTTGGCACAGTGGTAATTGCTTTTGGCTCATAGTGGACTTTCTGACTCATGAAAGAGAGGACGTGGAACACAGGAGTATTTCCGAAGCTCCCGAGTGCGGGACAAGACTTCCATTCAGGTCTTTCTAGGCGCTGATTACAACGTACGACAGAAGTTTCACCCATGTCTGGTCCAACGCTGTTTTATCTGATTCAAACCTCAACTGAAGCAAATAAATCAGACTGAGATTAAAGCTACTGCTGCAGGAAACACCTCGTCCACAAAAGTGCATGTTCTTAAGTCAATACAGGTGGGTTCCTAGGAAAGCCAGTGGGGAAATTTCACCATGAATGCTAGAGAATGCATTAGTTTAGTTTCTATTTAGTCACATTTCAGAAGAAGTCACTGCCGCAGACCAAAAATACCACCATGCATGTTACTTCTCATACATAAGTAAATATCTTATAGATCAGCTAGATAGAGTTGGAATTTTACTATAGTTTGGTTTATTGGGTGATGCTCTGATGTACGAGAGATTTATAGTCACAACTTTAGGTGCTGCATTTTTTCCACGATCATATAGACACAAAATAGTACAACAGTAGCCAATAAATGTACATTTATGCACCAGATAAAGATTCATTTTTATGTGTGGCTACAATTAGTTAATATCTCTGCACACCTGAATGAATAATCTATGCACACCGTTTTACTTGCCACTATTTATTTTCACATTTTTATTATTTTTTTCAGTGCTGGATCTGATCACTTCCATCTAATGTTTCTTTGGCAGTTCCGAAATCAGGACACATATTCAAGTTAGAGTGTGTCTGGCTATAGAGCTGGCTCAAGCTGAAAGGTAAGCAGAGACAACATGGGCTTTCTTGAAGGAAAGTAGGCTCCCTGTCACGGGGCCGAGTGGCCTGTACTGAACAGGACTCAGGTGCAGAAACCCAGAGCCGAGACAGCAGATGATGTAACAATTATTTATTAGGCTTAAGTGCAAGAAACGTAGCAAGGACAAAAAAACAATAAGACGTGGAGTTTGACGTGGCGTGGCCTGGGAAACGTGGCTAGGGCGAGGGAACGGGGCCTGAGATGCAGAGTGGAGCTGAGCAGGGAACAGTCACACTGAAGAGAGAAGATAGTGGAGTTAAGGAGGTAGTGGAGGCAGCTCTGAAGTGGCAAGTTGTAAGAGTAGCCATTCTTACTTGCAGTAGGGGACATGGAGTGTTGAGAGGGGGGTGATGAGAATCCAGGGGAGGCTGAGTGGCGTGGAAAGGCTGACCTGAGATCCGGGGCTTCAGATGGAGTGTGATGGCAGGAGGGCAGGCAGGTGAGGCACAGAGAGATTTTCAAAATGATTGCTTGGTATCCTGAGTCCGGAGGTCGAGCGTGAGCCAAGGTGAATACAGCAACTGCAGCACAAGAGAGTCTTGTTAACAAGATAAATCACAGCAAGAACGTGAAGTATAAGGGCCTGTTACCAACATGGGTTGATGACAAACTGGCAGTGAATGAACATCAACGTGTGGCTTAAATCCCTCTGGCTTGATTGCCTGCAATAGGCTCCAGGGAGCTGGAGGAGTTGGCCCTGCCCAGGGGCGGATCCCAGGTAAGTTCAGGAGCCTTACGGAAATTCCAGCCACCCACCGCAGACCATGACACTCCCAAGAAGGCTGCTATATATTCTGGCTTTCTATCAAGTTTTTCCAACATAAAAAAGAGCAGTGATAAAATAAAATACATCTTTTTTCTCCTCCAATTTGGTCAAGAAGAAGCTAACTTTGAAAACCAGCAACTGATTTCAGAAATGAAAAATCAAAATCCAGCACTTGGCACAATATCTCAAAAAAAATCAATTAGTCAATTTTGAAAATGAGAAGGTTTTGCCAAAAGCCAGTGATCTATTTATCTCAACTCTATCTGTCTGAGTCGGGAATTTCTAACGGGGCCAGAAAAGGTCCTTGTGATTCAGTGAGAGAACAAGCATGTGTGAGATGTAGTGGAGTATGTAAACCGTTTGACATCAGTGTTTGGGCTTTCTTTATGAGAACATCTGCAGCAGCTGCCCTATAAATTCCCAATGTTGAGAAAGCAGGAACAAAAAGTTCCATTTTTGTATAGCAGTGTACCATGGCAAGAAGCGGACCCAGTCGTGCCTCGTCTGGAGCAGCATGGCCGACATTTTGGGAAAATCAAATTGGGGATGGAGAACTGAGATAATGTTGGTGTATGTTTACAAGCCAGTTCTGCACAGCAACAGACAACATTGAAGAGATCTTACTGATTGCCACCACATCAGCCCCAGAAAACAGGCAAGACATCTGTCTTGGTTTTTTTTTTTTTTTTTTTTTTTTTTGCCTGTCCCGTTTGGCTCTTTTGCCATCAGAATTATTGTCTAAAGGCGAAGAAAGATGCCCAACGGATTTTCTTTACCAAATTGACCATCCCAGCTTTGCCGTAATGGTCCATTTGATTCACCTTTTATTCTTTATTTTATTTTCACTTGCTGAATACGGGACAGACTTGACTGGGGGAAAGAAAAGGGAGAAAGAAAGAGGGAAAGAAAAACAGTTGAGAAGAGGGACGGGGGAGAAGGGCAAAAAACAGAATAAGCAAAAAAAAAAAATAAAAAAATACATGTATCGATCACCTGGATCACCTGTTGAGAAAGAAAAAAGAAAACAAGCAGAAGAAAACGAGAGTAATACAATAAACAACATCACAATGATATATGGGAATATGACAGTAAATACTAAATATTAAACATTATTGTGCAGCACGTAAGATCGACAGCACAGTGTGCATTGAGGTAGGAGCCAAAAAGGGTGTAGTTTGTGTGTGTGATCACCCGTGTGTACACCTGTGAGCATGGACGCGCTTGTTTTCTTAAAAGGTTCCCTCATGTAATGATCTGCTAGAGGGTGTGGGGGGCCACTGCCCCGTCCTCCAGGGCATGAAGCAGGTATGGAGGAGATCAAAACTCCAGACATCCTGAGGCCCCCAGAACACAAGAGACCAAGGAAGACCAACAGAGGGGCAGCCGTGCCACTGTCCCAGAAAGAGCTGAGGAGAGTCCCAGATGAGGGGTCACCCAGCAGCCACGGAGCAGAAGCCAGGGGGGGTTGCAGCGACGTGCCCGTGAGCTCCGCCGGCAGCCAGCTGTGCCTGAGTGACCGAGCCCCAGGCCGAGAGGCCGGGGGCACCCCACCTCCGAAGTGGCCCAAGCGAGCCCCAGGCTCCAGGCCCCGATAAGCAGCCGCCAAGGAGTGAGCCGGTGTGCACCCGGACGCCCACCCCCGGACACAAAGAACCACCAACGCACCGATGTCTGAGGGAGTCCGCCCCCGGCAGGGGAAGTGGTGGGGGGAGATAGGCCTCCAAACCTTGGAGGGCCTGAGCTGTCCTCAGAGAGGTGGGGTCTGATACCCAACCTGACATATGGACACAGACATACAGGCACACACAGATACAAACATCCATTCCCACCCTCATGCTCTCATATGCACTTACTCCACACTTAACCAACGTGGAGACAGACATAAAGAGACGCTGTACACACAATCACACTCCCCAAGCGTACTCTACAAACCGGGTCTAGGTACCCTTGCCCCTGGAGGGGGGAACTGCACCCAGACCCAGGTTGTGTTACCCTTTTTCCCTGCGGTGGGGAGAAGCAGACCGCCCCGACTCCGCAGCAGCAGGGAGGCCCCACATTCCGGACCCCAGTCGGACGGCCAACTCCTCCTCCTAGCCCCCCTGCTCCAGCAGACCGCAGAGAACGAGGGTGAGAGAAGACTCCTAACCTCCCTCCACCCGCTCATTGTAGTGTTGATGTATGTGTGTTCTAAGGTGCATTTAAAACCCAGGAGGGCATGGAGCTACCTGCCAGAGAGCAGCAGGTAAGCGCATAGTCCCTCCTGCTAGCCCTCAATGTCTACGTGTATTTAAAATTGAGAGGTGGGCAACGACGCCAGGGGTGAGGTGTACACCCTGATGGTAATTGAGATTCCGTGTAGCGTGCCCACCCCTAAGATCCTATATGTATGTGTAATGAGAGTGTGAGTAATGTGAATGTCTAAGTTGCGGGATAAAATTGAGGCAGAGGCAGCCAGAAGGGGACAGAGGGGGGGGTTACCCCCTCTGCACACACCCCCACTCCAAGGCCCTGCATGTGTGGGTGGTTGTGGTGGAGCGGGAAGAGGGAGGCAGCTGGAGATGGGGAGGGAAGGAAGGGAGGGGCAATTGACCCCTCCCTGGGGCCAGCTCCCCCGCTGACCCCAGTAGGCACCCCCATACTCCGCGACCCGCCAGGGAAGGGGGGCCCAGGCCCATCCGAACCGGGGCCCAGTGCAGCGGCGCCGCCCGGCCCCACAGAGCCCGGGGCAGTCCACCCAACCCCACCACAGAGAAAACTGCACCCTCCCCATCATCCACTCATCTTCCAGACTACATAAGACAATAGACGCCCAGGCTGAGATCTTCCTCCACCTCTCCTGTATCTCCCCCTCTTGCAGAGAGAGTTCCTGAGAGAGGAAAGCTCCTGCAAGATGTGACAACCGCCCCCCCCACCAGTTGAAGAGCCCCCCAGGTGGCTCGGCGCACCGGCGGCACCCCGCGCCAGTGGCGGGCCCCCATATACCCACCGGCCCACAACCCCGGCAACACACCAACCAGGACCCAGGACCCCGAGGCCCGGCCAGGGCCCCAGGCCAGAGCCAGAGCGCCCCCAGAACCTCACGCCCGTCCCGGACCCACCCAGGGGCAGCCAGGCTACCAGGTCAGTAACCCCCGTCCGTCAGCACAGACCCTCCCCTAGCCCCGCTGCACGTAGCTACGAGGAAACCGTCACCCAAGAGCCAACAGAGCCCCTAATTGGCCATGACCGCTACCCCGGGTTGAGCCCCCCAAGGAAGATGCTCCCGAGGAACCCCCCGACGCCCTAAGCCTGACCCTACCCCCACACCAATCACAACAGTGAAGGCGAGACCAAAATATGACCCCCCACCCCCACTAGGTGATGGAGCTGATCAGAGGAGCCCAGAGCGATTGATCTGATGTGGTGGCAGAGGCTGTATCAAGACTAATGTAATCTAATAGATAATTTCTATATTGGTTAGAATTAAGATTGTTTTTATTTTTCCAGTTCATGAGGACTGTTTTCTTGGCTATGCATAGGGCAGTGAAAACCATATGGGCTATATTCTTTTCTGAAGTGACATTATCTAAGCTGCCCAACAAACACACTAAGGGGGAAGTTGGAATGTTACATTTCAGACACTTTGATAAGTCTTCACATATCTCGCGCCAAAACTTCTGAACTGGTGGACAGAACCAAAGAGCATGGATATAATTGTCCGGTGAATTGGTTTGGCAGTGTGAGCAGTTGTTGGTAGATGCAAAGCCCATCTTGAACATCCGATGACCTGTATAGTGCACTCTATGTAGTATTTTGTATTGAATTAATTGAAGACTGGGATTTTTGATTAGATGAAAGGTTTTTAAGCAAATCTGAGACCAGAAGTTTTGGTCTAAGTTAACTGATAAATCCGCTTCCCATTTTGCAATAGGAAGTGATATTGATTCATCTATTTTAGAAAGCATTCTGTATATTTTGGATAGTAATTTGGGGGTTTTAAGAGTAAAAAATTGAACCACACTTGGTGGTGTTTGTAGTTCAACTTGACCCGGTTTAAATTTCTTTTTTATTATGGATTTAATTTGTTGATATTCTAAAAATCTTTTCTTGTTGATCCCATATTGTGTAACTAGTCTGTCAAATGAAATAAATTCTGTTCCTTCTAGTATATGTTCTACATATTTGATTCCTTTACCATTCCAATCTGAAAAGTTTATCATATTATTGTTTTGTAATATGTCAGGGTTGTTCCAGATAGGTGTACGTTTGCATGGGATTAATGAAGACTCTGTCAACTTCAGAAACTCCCACCATGCTGTCAGAGAAGAGCTGATGTTGATGCTTTTGAAGCATTCATGTCGTTGGATGTTTGAGCTGATAAATGGTAGATCTGAAATCTCTAGATTATTGCAAAGTGCTTGTTCTACATCTAGCCAAGGTTCATCTAAAAGGGTATGTTTTAGCCATCCTGAGATAAACTGAAGCCTGTTGGCTAAGAAGTAGTGCTGAAAGTTAGGTAGTTCTAATCCTCCTTTATCCTTGGTCTTTTGTAGTGTTTTTAAGCTTATACGTGGGGGCTTATTTTTCCAAAGGAATTTGGACATATATGAATCTAGAGATCTGAACCAATCTTGCGGCGGTTTAGTTGGGATCATTGAGAATAAATAATTTATTTTTGGTAATACCATCATTTTTATAGCAGCAACCCTTCCCATGAGTGATATGGGTAGACATTTCCATCTAGCCAGATCACCTTCTACTTTCTTTAAAAGTGGGGTATGGTTTAATTTAGTTAGATCTGCAAGCTTGGGAGAAATATTAATACCTAAATATTTTATATTTCCCGATTGCAGTGGAGTAGAAGAGGAATTATGGAAGCAGCAATTAATAGGAAGGACTGTAGATTTTGACCAGTTAATTGAGTAATCTGATATTCTTGCAAAAGAGTTTATCAATTCAATCACCCCAGAGATATTGGTTTGTGAATTTTGGAGAAAGAGTAACACATCATCAGCATAAAGGCTGATTTTATGTTCCACGTTCTTGCATTTTATGCCCTTAATTGCTGAATTCTGTCTAATTGCTGCTGCTAGTGGTTCGATAAAAATTGCAAACAGTGAAGGGGAGAGTGGGCATCCCTGCCTGGTGCCCCTCAGGAGACATAAGCTGGAGGATGTCTGGTCATTTGTTCTGACACAAGCTGTTGGGGAATTATATAATATTTTTAACCAGTTGATGAAAGAAGATCCAAAACCAAATTTGTGTAAAGTTGCAAATAGAAATTTCCAATTTCCAATTTCTGTCTTGGTTTTACTTTTCAACAGACCAACTCTGTGTGGTATTCTGGCATTTAATGGGAAATTTTGGCTGATGTGACGATGTTGTTGTTTCCTCTTTAAGAATGTCTTCATTGCCAGTGATATCTAAATGTTAAAGTTTCAACTAGCCCCATAGACATATCTTTTTAACAGATCCCATAGGCAATCAGCATTTCACATAATTAGCACATTATTAGCAGACACACTCAGTGCTAAATTAAACATACACTTAAAATTCAAATGCTTCTGGCTTCTTGGCAGATTTTTGGGACTTTTCAGAATAGTGAAAAATTGAAAAGCAAATCAATTCAATTCAGTTTTTTTTATAAGGTTCTAAATCACAACAATAGTTACTTTGGGGAAATTTATATTGTAAGGTAAAGACCCTACAATAATACAGAGTGACAGTGGGAAGGAAAAACTTCCCTTTAACAGGAAGAAACCTATGGCAGAACCAGACTCAGAAAAGGGCTTCCATCTTTTGTAACCTGTTGGGGGTATGGGGAAGAGGCACGCTGACATGCTGTGGAGGAAAGCCAATGATGAATAATAATAACTAATGATTCAATTCAGAGTGGTGTATAAACACACAGTGAGTGAAAAGGTGAGTGAAGAAGATGGATTTTAGTGGAGGGAGACTAAAATTCCAGAAAAAAACAACACTTTACATAAAAGTTACTAACTGATTTGCATGTCATTGAGGGAAATAAGCCCCATCCCTAAACCTCAGCCAGAATTATTGTTCCCACAGATTGGCTGTGTGCCATGATTGCAATCAGCCAATCAATCAATCCCAGATACTCCTCATCTCAACCTGTATATCGAATCATTCTGCCTCAGGGTGACACTGAAAAACTAGTTATGCATTTATTCCTTCTAGCCTGGACTATTCTAATTTACTATTATCAAGATGTACTAAAAACCCGAAAAGCCTCCAGCTTATCCAGAATCTCTGCAGCATGACTACTGACAGGGACTAGAAGTAGAGAGCATATTTCTCCTATATTGACTTCTCTTCACTGGCTGCCTGTTAAATCCAATTTTAAATCTAATTTAAAAAACCTGCTCCTCACATAACAGATCTTAAATAATCAGGCCCCATCTTATCTTAATGACCTTTTATCACCCCATTAGAGCTCTCAGACTGCAGGCTTAACTGTTGTTCCTAGAGTATTTAAAGGTAGAATGGGAAGCAGAGCCTTCAGTTTTCAGGCCCATCTTCAGTGAAACCAGCTTCCAATTTGGTTTTGGGAGACATACACCATCTCTACTTTTAAGATTAGAATTAAAACTTTCCTTTTTGCTAAAGCATATAGTTAGGGTTGGATCAGGTGACCCCGAGGCCTCACACTGCAATAGGTCTAGGCTGCTCCGGTATTTCCATGATGCATTGATTGTTTCTTCTTCAGTCACTTCACTGTGTGTTTATAGACCTCTCTGCATTTAATTATTACTTATCATTAATCTATGGCTCTATTTCAGAGCATGTCTTTGTGCTGCCTTCATCCACTCAGCCCCAGCCAGTCATGGCAGATGGTCACCCCTCCCTGAGCCTGGTTCTGCTCAATGTTTCTTCCTGTTAAATGCGAGTTTTTGCTTCCCTCTGTCGCCAAAGCACTTGTGGGTCTTATGCTTGTTCATGTTTTTTCTGTTTTCTTTGTCCCATTTTAAGGTTTTTACCTTACAATATAAAGAAGAATTTCACTACATGTTGTACTCTGTGTGATTGTATAGGTGACAAATAAAGGTTGTCTGTAAAGCATCTTAAGGGAACTGTTGGTGTGATTTCACACTATATAAATAAACTTGAATTGAACTGAATTAAATCAGTTTCTTCTATTCCAATCTCTCCACCACCAAGACCAAAGAGCTGTCAAAGGACATCAGGGACAAGATTGTAAAGCTGCATAAGGCTGAAATGGGCTACAAGACCATTAACAAGAAGCTTGGTGAGAAGATGACAGCTGATGATGTGAATATTCAGGGGTGGAAGAAATGTAAAATGATCATCAATCACCCTCGTCTGGAGCTTAAGGCAAGATCTTACCTCACAGGGTGAGGATAATCATAACAGGATGAGGATCATCCCAAAACTATATGGGAGGAGTTTGTTAATGATCTGATGGCAGTCATGACCACAGTCACCAACAACTCCACTGGTAACACACTACACTGTAATGCAGGGATGTAAAACTCATTTTACATCATGTGCTACATACAGCCTACTTTAAGTCCAGACCAGTGAAACTCTCCTTTCCATCAGTGTAAAGAAGTAATTGTTTCACTGTAAATGTTTATATTAGACTGTTCTATTTTTTTATATATATATTTAACTATTATTTATTAATTCGGTGTAGTATAAATAGCCATGGGGAAGTTTTTCATCAGTACATTTAAAAAATAAGTCCAAAATTTATGCCCTCCTTAACATTTCTTACAGAAAATCTACAACCAGCCCCACTGTTAATATGTAGGTTCTCAATGCATAAGGCCAACAAATGATCAGTAGCCATCTATGGACAAACACATCCTCACTCAAGTGGAGCCAAGTGAGGGTAAAGTCTTAATCCATTTACTATTTTTTTCACTTAACCAATTCAAGACTGGAACCTATTCCAGCTATCACAGGGTGAGAGGCAGGTTACACCCTGGACAGGTTACCAGTCTAAAGGTCCTTTCACATGAGAAGCTGGGTGGGCTGACCACTGGGTTAAATGAAAGTTCTCTGCACTTTGCAGGATGTACTTACTGTACATAAAACCTTTGTTATCAATTTGAGCACCTACAACTTCAAGTCTCATTCACCCAATCACACACATATCCATACAGAACTTTTATCTACTGTACCATTCACTCACACACACACCATACAGATGCATCAGAGGCAACTCTGGGTTCAGCATCAGTGCACAGGATGGACTGAGGGAACCAGGGATTGAGCTGCCAACCTTCTGATTGGCAGATAGGAAGACCATCTGCTCTTCCACCTAAACCACCTTAGACTCACACATTGTGATCAACACTGATCACAACATGTGAGTCAGCCTGGCAAAATGCAAAGAAATTTAAAAAATAAAATAAAATCACTGACATGCTCAGAGTAGGCTACCTCCAAAAACCGGGGAACTACGAGGGTGAGACAAATGTGACCGATCTGTGTATTGTTTATGTCATATGAAGTTAATTGTTAGTTGATATTATATTTCGTTAACTCCAAATCAGATTTGAGATGTTTTATCTCTTTTTGATATTTAAATTTTTATCTGTTTTTTCGTGAATAGAGCACATTAAAACCTTAGCAGCACTTTCCACACAAGAGAGACGCGTGGTTAAAGAGATGCAATCGATCGAATCATTAAACCAGACAATGTTTAATATATTATTTAAATCAAATCAACAAAGCTGCACCATTGACTGTACAGTCAATGAGCTGCACAAACGACATTTTTATATTTACATTTATTAAATGTAGATTCGTCGGTGAAATTTGTCGAAAGTGCGGTATCGATTGTGAAAACAGATAAACATTGAGCAGCCTGCAGTGGAGCTGATCCTGCTGTGAGCCTGTTGTGCCTTTTCCCCAAATAAAGGACGCTTGGAAGAGGAGAAAATATGAGCGACTTACTCGGAATCACGTGACTCACACAGATAGGTTTTTCGTCTCCATTTAACCGTTTTCCTTTTTTGTATATGATGGCTGAGCTAATCTAGTAGGCTAACAAGCTACAGTGCCTTTTCCTCTACCGGAAGAAGATCAGAGAGTGCAGCCTCTGTTTCCTCCTGATGGCTTCAACTTCTGCAGTTGGAAAAGGTATTTTTGTTCTGTTTGTCTTCCTATTCTGTCTGTTTTCTCCGTAGCTAATGTTTATATTTCTATCAACTAGCTTTTACGTTCATTTTTACATTCACAAATTAGTGATTAGCCATATTTTAGCAGTTGGTGGTAAATACCCCCTCGTACAAAGACGTTTCTTTCCTTTTTTTGACCAATTTCTTAAAGAGTATTTGCGAAGATTATTGTTATATGTTATAGCTAGTGTTATATTTGCCCAAGTTTAAATTTGCACTCACTTTAATGACTTAGTGACATCATTAATAAATATAATGTCACAATGATTTTGCAGCAGAATGGCGTGAAGGTGACAGTTGTCTGGCTCTACACCCAACACATGGTATCCTGAGAGAAGCCACTATCCAGAAACTGACCTCCAGCTCTCTTAATGAGGATACAGCATGGGTGATATTTAAAGACACTAATAAAGATGTGGGAGAGGATGAACAAGAGGCGGAAGCCATACCTGTCTCAAAACTTATGAGACCTGGTTTGAGGGACTCCCTGCATGAGAAACCTTGGTTTCCTACCAGCCTGATAGACCCCAGGTTATGTGTCCCGTTAGAGCTGAGTGATGCTGATGAAGACCGAGTTCCCTATACCATCAATAGATACCTTAGAGCTTACCAGCAGGAAGGTATCAGGTTCATTTACAATAACTACATCCGTTCCAGAGGTTGCATCCTGGGAGATGACATGGGCCTGGGAAAGACTGTACAGGTACAAAGCACATTATTCTTTTGTGAGAACTGTTATATGCCAGTGTTTGTTTTTAATTTTGCTTCCTGTGGCTCTCTTCCTTTTCATTCTTGTCGTCTGTTGGATCTCACCTTAGGTCATTGGTTTTCTGGCTGCTGTATTGCACAAAACAGGCACATGGGAGGACATTGCAAACAACAGGCCCCAGTTTCTGCAGAGTCAGCAGTCATCTGAGCAAAGTAATCCCAGCAAAGTAGGTTTTTTTTTTTAAAGCTTGCTTACATAAAAATGTGACCTGTGTTTTAACAAAATTTTCAAGAAAAAAACACACACTATGTATTTGATAAAGTGCAACAAGTGACAGCAGTGGAATATCACAGTCACAATTTTGACATTTCTGTGACATTTCTGTTTAAGGTGTTCCTTATTGTGGCCCCACTGTCAGTGCTTTACAACTGGAAAGATGAGCTGGACACATGGGGTCACTTCCAGTGTGTGGTGGTCCACGGACTGAGGAAAGAGGAGGAGTTGGCCCGCATTAAGAAAGGGCGAGTTGAAATTGCCCTCACTACCTATGAAACTCTTCGTCTCTGCCTGGATCAGTTTAATAAGTAAGAACCATGCTTAAAAAACATGTATAGTACATTTAGTACTATAAATATAAATTAGGCTCCTTAAGAAATTGTTTATTTTGGTTTTTATTTATTTTTAAGGCACTTTAGTTGCATTTTAGATCAATTTTATGCCGCAAATAAATTTGCCTTATCTATTTATGCCCTAGATTATATCTTTGCCTTTTCCCTACAGGATTGACTGGTCTGCTGTGGTTGTGGATGAGGCCCACAAGATAAAAAATCCAGACTCTCAGATCACTCAGGCCATGAAGGAGCTAAGATGTAAGGTTAGAAAGCTTGTGTTGTTATTTCAGAATTCTCGTATTTAGTATGGACTACTAATGAGTAGGGATGGGTATTGATAAGATTTTCACGATTCCGATTCCATTTTCGATTCTGTTTAACGATTCGATTCTTTATCGATTCTCTTATCGATTTTTTTTTTTTTTTTAAAAAAGGAGAACACTAAGGTCAATTAGCTTAGATCTTTGTTTTATATCTTCTCTTTGAACAAGATAGAAATTTAGGAGTAACATGGCCTTACAAACCCAACAGTGAGATCTTAACAGATCCAACCTATGGCTCTTCAATGGAGTGTCACAGGGTCCCCAGGAAAAAAAATTGTGAATGTAAAATAATAAAATAAATATTCTTCTGTAGCAATTACACAAGAATATCCAGTAATGTCCCTGCCTACAATTAAACACATTCACTTACCGAAAATCGGGGGCATCTACTGTGGCAAATGGGTGCAAGCCTTTTACCACAAACTTAGTCACTGCTTGGTGACATTCGTCTATCCTGGCCTGAAAGGAGACGCTACCGGTAGACTGTAGCAATAACTGCCAGCATCTGAGCCAGCCAGACTCTGTCTGTCTCTCTCATCATGGTCACCTAAATGCACAGTAATGGCAGGTTTTGTAATAAGGCAGATCGCGCTAACATAATATGCACTGTTAGTTGATTATTTACCTGCCGTATTAACGGGAGAGGACGTGCAAACGTTACCGCTGCTGCTGGGTTGAGATTCACGAGTCCGGAGCGGAATTAAAAACACGACATTCATTTAAGGTTATCGCGTGTTTTGTGAGCAAATGCTTTTGCATATTCGTAGAGTTTCCTCCCTTAAATGAAATATCCACTTTGCAAGTATTGCAAGTTGCCCTGTTGTCATCCGTTCTCGTAAAGTATAACCAAACTTTTTAGCGTTTGAGCCGCCATGTTTCCTGCCAGGTAAATGACGCTCCGCAACGTGGTGACGTCATTCGGGGCGACTGAAATCGATAAGGGAATCGTTTGCAAAAATGGCAAACGATTCCAAGGAATTGAAACAGTGGGAACCGGTTCTCAACAAGAACCGGTTTTCGATACCCATCCCTACTAATGAGTCAGTATCAAATAACTGATAGTGGAAAGTGTTGATGTCTTTGAGGCTCTACACATTAATTTCTTAACCTTTTAGCAAGCTCAACTTTGAGTCAGGATTCTAAGGCTAACTTTGTATTTCCATCAGGTCAGAATTGGTCTCACTGGAACTATTTTACAGAACAACCTGGAGGAGCTGTGGTGTGTTATGGATTGGTGGGTTAAAATTACAACCTTAAAATTTATATCACAACTTCTTGTCTTTTAAAAACTGTGAGAGGCATAAAGCAATGCAAGTCGGGAACATGTTTGGATATGGGAGGCTATTTCACTTCACCCTTTCTTTTTACAGCCCTCCGCAAGTGTTTGACCACTGTAGGATTTCAGTTGCTCAACATTTCTTGGCCTCCTCTGTTGTTTTTATTGTTTCATAATTTGCACAGTGTTTTTAATGGGCCATGATAGGCTGCCAAGAGAGGGACTGTGGTACTGCATGAGGAAATCAGGAGTAGCAGAGAAAACTATAAGGTTGGTGCAGGACATGTACGAGGACAGCAAGAAACTGGTGAAATGTGAGTTCAAGCTGGAAGTGGGATTACATCAGGGATCAGCTCTGAGCTCTTTGTTGTTTGCGATGGTAATGGACAGGTTGACAGATGAGGTCAGGCAGAAGTCTCTGTGGACTATAAGATTTGTAGATGGCATTGTAATCTGTAGTGAGGGTAGTGAGCAGGCAGACAGGCAAGGAGCAGCAGTGTGGCGTGGATTAATTTAGATACCTGGGGTCAACCATTCAAAGCAATGGACAGTGTACAACAGTGAAGAAGCGAGTGCTGGCAGGGTGGAGATGAGTGTACGGAGTGATGTGTTCCCGAAATGTTGCAGTAAGTGTGAAAGTAAGGTTTACAAGATGGTTTTAAGACCTGCTGTGTTGTATTATTTGGAGAAAGGACCACTAATTCCCACAGGAGGTGCAGCTGGAGGTGGCAGATCTGAAGACGTTAAGATATTTTAGCTTATGTTGAGCGGTTTCGAGACAAAGTTGGAAGATTGAGATTTTTTGAACATCCAGAGCAGGGATAATGTACATATTGGACAAAGGATGCTGAATGTGGACCTTCCAGGTGGGAGGTTGAGAAGAACACCACAAAGAAGATTCATAGACGAAGTGAAGGAGGACATGCAGAGGGTTGGTGTTGGAGAGCAGTATGCTAGTTATAGCGTGAGATGTAGTCAGATGCTCCACTGTGGTGACCCCTAAACGGAGCAGCCTAAAGAAGGCATTTTTAACTAGACCATTTTAGCACCTGAATTCCTGTAATACAAACAGAATGTAGGTTGGCATCGTGCTGCTGAAATAAGCAAAGCCTTCCCTGAAAAACATCCGTGACTGTTCAACATCAATGGTCCCATCAATGTGCAGAGATGGGCACTAATGCACTCCCACACCTCCACAAATGCTTGCCTCTGGTCTTATTGCTAACAAGAACCGTTAAATCTTACCGTTAAAAATCGTACTTTAATATGTAGACTTTGTCCCATTTTCAATTAAATTTAATGAATTGCTTTATGTTTTTATTTAACTTCTATGCAGGGATTCAGATTTATGTTTACTTTTCTCTTCAGGGCTATACCAGGTTGTCTTGGTAGCTTAGGCCACTTCAAGAACAAGTTTTCAGATCCAATTGAGAAAGGGCAGAGGCACAGCGCAACCAAACGCGCTCTCGCTACAGGGAGGAAGGCCGTCAGAGCCCTGGTGAGGAAGATTTCTCATTGGTTCTTCAGAAGGACTAAAGCTCTTATCAAAGAACAACTGCCCAAGAAGGACGACCGGGTAAGACTAGATGTCAGACTGACCAACACTTTTATCACTTACTGTCCTTTATCATTTTCATAATTACATTTTTTTTAATTCAATCAAATTTATTTGACTTAATTACCTTCTCTCTTCTGGAAACGGCTTATGTATGTGTTGTTTTGTCGAAGGTGGTGTATTGCTCTATGACAGAGTTTCAGCAGACAGTGTATCAGGCAGTGCTCGACAGTGAAGATGTGACATTACTCCTAAGGTCATCAGAAAAATGTGACTGTCACAGCAGACGCACCCGCAGAAGCTGCTGCTATAAAGTTAGTTTTTCTCTTCTGCTATCGTGTGTCCCTGCAATTTACCAAGCACAACTTGATTCTATATGTTGAGACCAAAATCACTTTTATTGGATATTTTGTTTGTTTGTTTACATTTTATTTTACCCACTTTAAAGTATCACATCATAATATCCCAATGTATTTTAACTGCAGTCTATATCAAGTGTATTTGTGAAGGTTCCTAATCTTTTTTTTCATTAAGTAACTGTTTTAAAGTTCATTATAGTCTGCTAGAATACACCAAGTAAGAGATCCCATTAAAGCAGAAAGGAAACTTTATGCTTTTGCATAAAAATCACATGTATAAAAATCAACAAGAAGATGCTTTGTCTCTTACATTAAATAATATTTTCCTTCTATCATAGACAAACTCTGATGGTGTTCATATGAAGGAGCTGTACTTTAGTTACCTGGCCATATTGAGAAAAGTTGCGAACCATGTAGCACTCCTTCAGTCTACTCCAGGCACCAGCAAGAAACAGGTAGAGTTGTTATGCTTTGCACATGATTCTGGATAGATTCTCTCAAGATCTTGTTCATTAAAATGACTTTCCTACTTATTTTTAGGAAAAGTATGTAAGTGCTGTTTGTGCAAAGGTATTCCAGAAGTTTCCGGAATTTGTGCATAGATGCAAAAATGAAGCATTTGAAGCCCTGTCAGACCCAATGTACAGTGGAAAAATGAAGGTAAACACGAAAACAGCTGCATGATCCCTTCACTGCCGTTTGTAAAGGGGGTTAACAGGTTTATGCTTTCTTTTAGGTGCTGCAGAAGCTTCTCAAATTTTATCTACAAAAGAAAGCTAAAGTGCTTATTTTTTCTCTCTCAACCAAGGTGAGAGCTGCGTTTGCATTTTTTGTGTTTCTGTGACTTTGGATGTGTGATTGCAGGTTTTGCAATGAGTGAATTAAATACTGAGTCATATCTATTTTGATAGATTCCAATTTGTTCATTTAAATAGGGAGTCTTCTTTTAGGGTCTTTTTACATTATACATATTTTCCTTAGGCAGTGTTATTAAAAAAAGCACTCTGTGCAGTTTCATTGCTATGCAGATGATACCCAGCATTATTTTTTCATCAAGCCAGATGATACAAATCTACCAGTTAAATTACTGGCATTTCTTAAAGACCTGGATTACCTCTAATTTCCTATTTCTAAATCATCCAAAACTGAGGTTTTTGCACTTGATCCTAAAAAATCTTGAAAACATGGTGTCTAAGTAACACTATAACGAGTCTTGGAGTTCTTTGTGACCAGGATACAGTATGTCCTTCTGTATGCATATTAAACACAAAATATCATCCTGTCTCAGAGTGATCCTGAGAAACCAGTTCTAAATCTTTCCGTTAACAGAGAGTTTTTCCTTCCCACTGTTGCAAAGTGCTTGCTTATAGGGGGTTATGCAATTGTTGGGGTTTCTTTCTAATATTGTAGGGTCTTTACCTTACAATACAAAGTACTTTGAGGCAACTGTTGTTGTGAATTGGTGCTATGCAAATAAAATAAAATTGAACAAAGGAGCAGCCTGAACCCTGCTAATCGCGTCTTCTGTTAGATGAATTGCTTATAGAAAAAAAGGTCTAGAGGACGTGGTTTTCTCATTACATCATGTTTATTTATAAGTTTGTGGTGAAGACAATTAGACTGAGACTGCAGTCTAATGGTTGTAGTCACCTGATACAGTATAGCTCATTTAAGCTTCAGGTATATCAATCAGCAGTTATTATAGTTTTTGCTTTCTGTTCAGTTTAATTTCACTCTCTCCAGGAATACATCAGGTGTCTTTGAGGTTCTGTTGAAATGCTGCTGCGTCTGCTATAATTCTGGAATTAGTTTCAGAGTGGGTTTACTCGTTGAATTTTTAATAGTTTCAGATTTGTTGTCATTATCATGTAGGTGAGATTAAAGTGCAGAGCAGTCTGATAATACACGGTCACATAGGCTTAAGTCTAAAAGTAATATTTTTATGTTAAGTATTGTTGTGTTATCTCAGGTTTTGTTTTTATTTAATTTTACAGCACTTTCAAACTCATTTTTAGGTTTTATATTAGTTTTAGTTAGTTATAACCTTGAGCCTAAGTTTCTTTTTCTCAGTCTTCATATCATAACTGAAAGTACTTAATTTTTGATGTGAGCGTGGGATGCAGGCAGGAGTGTGCAGAAGGGAGGAAGCATGATATGAAGTCATATTTTCATGACCTTGGTTTTACTTTAATGCTAATCATGGTGTCCATACAGGCCAGTGTAGTGCTCAGTGTTTAGCCTCACTGTAGATCTGTAAGTATAAGTTGTAAAGACTGAAGTCCAGTAGATATTTTTAGATATGCTGCTTCAGTTTACACGTGTAGGATCTATTTTCTATACAAATCTACTGATTAATGAACTCCTAAATGGTCATTTATTGTGTATTGAATCTTTTAGCTACTAGATGTGCTGGAGAGCTACTGCATGGCTGTGGGCCTGGACTTCAGCAGACTGGACGGATCCACCAAATCCAAAGAGCGAGTCCAGATCGTCAGAGACTTTAACAGCTCCTCTCACATCAACCTCTGCCTGGTTTCCACCATGTCAGTTGGAAATACCAACACTTGTAGCTTTTAATTTTATCCTAGGTAGTATTTGGTATTGAAACCTACTAATATGTGTATTTTCTTTTAGGGCAGGTGGTCTTGGTCTTAACTTTGTTGGTGCTAATGTTGTGGTGCTGTTTGACCCCACCTGGAACCCAGCCAATGACCTTCAGGCTATTGACAGGTAGGCTGCCAGCTGACTAGATATTATTTCATAGCAGTGTTTTGCTGCAGCTCTTTAGCTAACCTAACAATATTCTGGTAATTCCTAACTGTTGCATACTGCATCCAAAGTCAAGGCAGGGATGTTTGGTGTTATTGCGCCACTTTGTGCTGTTGAAAAGCATCATACTTTGTGTCTTTTTATACACATCCTCAGGGCGTATCGCATTGGCCAGTGCAGGGATGTGACTGTTCTTAGGTTGATCTCACTGGGGACTGTGGAAGAGGTCATATACCTACGACAAATTTACAAACAGGTACCAGACTACTGTAAACTCATAGACATAATGTAATCTGCAATTTAAATACTGTATATACAGATGAAGCTATAGTATATAAATTAGATGCTGCATTTCCACATTCTCTCCCATGTTCCAGCAATTGCACTCCTCTGTAGTTGGCAAAGAGAGCTCCCGGCGGTATTTCGAAGCAGTGCGGGGGCATGGTGACCATAAGGATGAACTGTTTGGGATCAAAAACCTATTTAGGCTGCAAACTCAAGGGACCTGTCTCACCCGCAAGATTTTAGAGGTTAGATAGCCGACAGACCTTTTACTGTTTGACTGTGTGTGCTGCTGCCTGCCTGGACTCACATCATCCCACTGATTTATTTCCACAGTCGCAATTCAGGGTTTCACAAACCAAAATGACTTTTACTGTTTCTTGTCTTGGGCCTTTGGAGGCATTTATCACTTGCTTTGATTTTCCACTCAATATCAAGACTTAAACTACACTAGGTAGGTATGACTGTCCTGGTTTCATCATCTCAGAGTACAGAGAAAACTGGGTGTACATATTTCCATCTACATAATAAATGCACTACATCTCTTAATCTTTGAATTCCCGTGTTGTTAAAATAATTGGCTGTAGCTGCGTCCGCAAGGGTGGTTAGCAGGATTCAGAAATCTTGATTTATACATACAACAGTATCACAGTACTCTAGGTTGCTTGTTGTGTTTTTAAAAAGCAGGATATTGCCCAAATAGGATTTCCTTTTACATTTCAAATTAAAGATATGTTTAAACATACAGTTATAAAAATGGTATCCTGCAGAAGACCTAACCTGTCTCTCACAGTGTTATACTAAATATCAAAAGTGAAAGATATTGTTGTGCTGATGGTTGTGACAGAACTGAGTTGATGCCGTTCACTGAAATGTTTGTTTTGATGAATTCCTCTCAGAGAGAAGGGCAAGTGGAGGCTGGTGTTATGATGAGTACACACACAGGCAAAGACACAGAGGAGGAGACAAAGGGAGCTGGCGTGAGTAGTCTTCTCTTCTCAGAAACTCAGAACATCCCTGACTCTGTCATTCTTTCCAAGCAGACCGCTTGTCTTCCCATTCCCACGCAAACCCTGCTGTCCGTCGGTCTACCAGCCACACAGTCTTATTAAGCAGATCTCAGCTGCTGTTCTGAGAGAGTGAAAGTGACCAACTTGTACTGCACACTTCCAATTAATTACTATTAATACTTGCAAACACATCAAGTGCAGTAGACTCTGGAGTACGCTATGGAAGGCCTTTGCTCACAGATAACATTTTATTCTCTGTATATTAGTGAAACTGAAGCATGAGGCTCTTGTTGTGTCACCACCACATATGAACAGCTGGGTGTCATTACTTGTTTGCTCTAATGTAAGGCACATACCACAATGAAGTCTGTCTTCCACTTTTCAGCTATTTATTTATACAGTGGTACCCCTTATCATCCTTTTCCCAGCCAGGCCTGCAGTGTGCACTATGCTGTCCTTTTTACTACTCCACTGAGAACAGTCAGAGCAGTTTTTTCCTTGCAAAAAAATCCAAAAACAAATAACGAAAACCCTGAAACACTATAGTGATTTCAGACATACTCTAAGAACCTGGATACCTGCAAAAATATGAGCTAACCTGGGTCACCTAGTTCATGAAATTGAAATTAGAATCAGTTGGGGGGCAGCCAGAGACTCATTCATGTAACACTGGAACACGTTATGACCCTTTTCTTTTATCATTATAGAAGCTTTAAACCACATTAATGGAAGTTAACAAATAGCTCCGTATCACTTGAAAAATTGCCTGATTGGGTCACTCAGTGGTGATACAGGTGGATTTTTGAGCTAAAGCTACAGTTCACTTACAACAAGATTCAACTAATAAGAGAAATGTATTGACTGCCCTTCTTGTCCTTTCTTTCTTAGTCTGTTTCTACCTTGTGTCTACTGTTTTAGGAAGCTGGAGGTTCTTCACCTACAAAAGTCCATGTACCAAATGATAAACCAGTGAAGGAGATCAGCGATGCATCAAAAGTCTCCACAGGGGTGCTGGACTTCAGCAGTGAAGAGGATGAGAGGGAGCAGGGGTTCAAGAGAAAGGCTTCAAACCTCAGTACAGATGATTGCAATAGGAGCAGGAGTGCTACAACAGGTCCTGGTCGAATGAGTCTCCAACAGCATGGTTTCTCCAAACTCTTTGAAAGAGTCAAAGAAGCACCAGCGCTAGAAGGACAAACGAGTCCAGAAGATGAAGGAAGCTGCTTTGAGGAAGATCCTGAGGAGAAAAAAAGGGAAGACACATCGACCTCCATCACAGGAAATGTCGTTGTCCCTTTGGGAACAGAAACCAGGGACACATCCTGCAATTCAGACAGAAAATTAACAGATAATGGGAGACAAGACGGTGACACGGGTCTGAAACGGCAGATACGTGAAATAATTACTGTGGATGAAGATGGCAATAAAAACTCTAAAGTAGAAAAAAATAAAGTTAATAAACTCAAAACTACATTTCGCCAAAAACACAAGTTTGATGGTTACTCAGATGAATCTGAAGACTTCGACTTGGAGGCAAAGTCGTGGTCCAAAAAGGATACTTTATATTTACATGATGGAGCAGAGAAGGGGGGAGGAAGGACAGACTGCAGTAAAAGAAGGCAAAGTGCAAGTGAAAGGGATAAAAGAAGATCAAAATACACAGAAGATATAGAGACATTCTCATCTTCAGAGGAGGAACATGTAAGTCCACACATGGAAAGATCCAGAGTTAAATTGCAAAAACTTGGGCAAAAACTTGTGACGAGCACAACAGAGAAGGAAGCTGTGATGCCGAAGGCTGTTTCGTTTACAACTTTGAAAAGTCAGACAACCCTGGCATCTAAAGAAAAGAATGGAACTATTGACTGCATGCTAGGTTAGTTCCAGTACTACTTTAAACACTTTTAATAACAAAATTGTACCAATTCTGATGGCCTTTTTTTTCTTTTAAGGAGGTGTACAGGAGGTGGTGTACACCCACTCTAACCAGCGCGTTGTGGGTGGCAGCAAAGCAGAAGAGCTAATCAGTCGAGCTGCTGTACGGGATGTGTTTGAACGCAAAATGTACTCGCAGCTCCCGGCCAATCACCTTCTAGGAACCCAAGAGGTACAAACACTGGTCTGATCCATTGATTCTTCACATAGTATAATATAGAGCCCTCAGTCAAGCGTCATACCTTTAACCCTGTGTTGATGGCAAGTTAAAGGATCATTTCACCCAGTTTATAAAACACATTTCTGTCACATGGGAGTGGTACTTGTAGATTACTGTTGGGCAGTTTGTGCTGATTTGAAACAGAGTTGATCAGTGAAATTTTAAAAAGAGTAGAACTATGGGGTAAATAAATGCTGTTCATTATGATTTAGCGTAATTACAGGACTTTTAGGACCAGTGACTTAAGACTGTCCATTAATTGCAGCACAGTACTTCATTTTTTACATGCTCTTTCATGCCTGCAAATCTGGTCCACCAGTAATGACAATAAACTATGTTGTTGTTAGGTAACTTGACAGAGAGTGGATCAATATTGCTCTGAAACTTTACTCTTGTTTGATTGTACCAGAGCTTGGCGGCGAGCTTGCCAGACAGTGAGCCGTGTCATTCCACTATGAGGCTGCAAGAGCTCAGTTTGGATCATCCAGTCACCTTTACCACCAAGAGTGTGCATCACACCAAACACAACACCTTCATCTTTGGCGAGACTCCCAAAGCCATACGCAGGTAGTGAATTGTAAAAGAGTTTAACTTATTTTAAGGCAGAAGAATCACATGATGATAAGAGAGGTCGGGGGTAAAAGAGGGAGAGGTGATGAAGGTGTAGGGGAAAAACTGCAACAGAAGAGTAAAAAGATTTCTGATATGGGAGCAAAAAAGTAGGATAATAAGTGAGAGGAAGGTTGAATAGAGGAGTAATGGGGAGGAAAGGAAAAGAAAAAGGAATTTCTAGCAGTGAGGAATGAGGTCAAAACCTACCGGAGATATAGTGTTGATTGCCCCACCTGGGCCTCAGTAATTGTGTATGTGTATTTAGTGAGGGACCACCTCTGAGCTTTTCCTTCCACCTATTTCCCAGCATCGTGCCAAAGATTACCCAGTTATGACCATGCCCAACAGTGCAGGAGTTTTCCCCTTCACAACCGTCCCCTCCTGGGACTAACCAAAATGATCGCCTTAGGACTTCCAAACCCACTCTGATACGTACACACACATATCCTAACAAGCATTAGCACACGTTCACATGCAGAGCATTCAAATACACTCTGTTCTGTGATGTTCTGCTGCATCACCCCCACCCCTTTCTAAATACTCAAACGCAGACACACAGACACTGTTTGTGGCTCCAGTCTCACTCCCCGAGGGCTGTATCCCTGCCTGGAGGCTCACCAGGAAGCAAATACACACTAGTTATATTGCTATCGCCTCAGTTAACCTTGGTGTTTAATGATTAAAATCCACATGCGCATCAGGTTATACTGCTCCTACTTTTATTGTATTGTTTTGTTTTCTTTTGTTTTTTCAGTAAAAGCCACAAATGCTAGTAACACCACTATAATTCTGCTTTACCACCACGGAGGTATTTCTGTCCCCAATAATTGTTAGAGCAGAGTTTTACACACTGCACTGCTTTCTGGGTATGAGCGTGAATATGGGATGTTTATAATTAGTTAGGCCTCACTCAATATGTGGTTAATAGTATAGGCCTTGTGGCTTTTTGAAGAGGTATTATTTGAGATTTTAAGGCATTTTATGGTCACAGATGCCAGATTCTAGCCTTGATCTTACTGTGCATTTGTGAATAGAGGTTAGGAGAAATCATTAGTTGTTAAAATATCCTGTCGTCTTCAGTATCTAACACAATTTTCTATTTTTAGTTTTTTTGCACTTTCTTCCTTCATTATCGCCCTTTTTTTTCTTTTCTTTCTTTTTTTTGCAGGCAACAGCTGGAGGAAATGGCAGAAAAATTCAAATTTCCCACAGTCCACCAGTTTGCTGTTGAAATTCTGAGCAAAGATTCAACCCAGAGACTGGCCTTGCTTCACCAGTATTACACTTCACTGAACCTCCCTGAGTTGGCTGATACGGTCAAAAACAACTTCCCACAACCTGTTTCAGCACAAGCCTCCCCCTTAGCTGCTAACTCAGAGATCAAAAATCCACAAAAGGATGCTTCAAAAGCCACAAAAAATTTGATATTCACTCAAAAGAATTTCAGAACTCAACCTGAAACATCGCAAAAAACTCCTGTGCCACCAAAAAAGGCTAGAAACTCAAAAGGCGATACTCCAAAACCTCGCAAAAAGCAAAGAATATCACAAAGGAATGTGCTGGAACCTCTAAGTGATGTTCCAAGTCCTGAGTCAGAGGAGCAGGACGAGACGCACTGCAGTGCCAGAGGACTCAAGCGGACAAAGGGAGGTAGTGTTTCTACTTCTGGAGCCCACATAGCTGGTGGTGGTCTTGGCGGCGATCGAGTCAGCAGCAGTGGTCTTGGGTCTGGGGAGGCTTCTGCTCGCCTGAACTGCACAGACAGAAATACCCCTTCTTCTTCGGACCTCAGCCATGGCAGTTCCACCATGGTATCCAAACCCACAGCACGAGGAAAAGAGCAAGAGCAGAAGTCATCTTTGAGGATAAGTGAAACTTTGCAGAGGGAGCAGAGAGAAAATTCTCAGCCCCCTTCCATCTCCACTAATCGCTCCTACCTAACAGAGCTGATAGGAGACACCTCGATCCTAGATGACTTGCTAAAACCCAAACCCAAGAGTACTCAACACATCCCAAAAACACCACCCGTAGCACCTGTAAACACCAATCTTACCACGCCTTCACCGTCCGCACTCACTTCCAACTCTGATGCAACCTTACACACCCAAACTACACACCAGGTCGAAACAACAGCACGGGCATCGAAGGGCAGTCGCAAAGACTTCTGGGACATCCTGAACGAGGGTAATGAGGAGAGTATCAATAGATTAACAGATTTAGAAGAAGTGCAGAGAGTTTGCATCACCACCAACTTTGCAGCTAGAACCGTGTCTTCAGAGAAGGACAGCAAGAGTCTCTGGAAAACGAATGACAAGTTCCTGTGGAAAAAATAGCATTTGAATTTGTATTAGTGAACAGTTTTGCAGATTTGTCTGCAAATTTTAGTTCTTTTCTTTTGTTTAAAACGATTGAATCTTTTAAATTGTCTTTTATTTTTACTTTTTAAAAAAGAGAATTCTCTTGTTTGTTACTAAAATAAACTTCAGTGTAATCACTCTTGAAAGTATTTAGTTGAACGTGCATATACTTTTATGAAAATAGTTTCCCTGCTCTTTTTTTTTTCTTCTTTTTTTTTCTACACTGGCTGAGCACTATACTTTGTCGTCACAGTGGTAAGTTGTATATATGTATCATGTGATGACAACAGACAGTTTCCATTACACTGGACTGTTTCCAACAGAGAAACAAAAAGTGGAACTTCAGGGCGAAGCTGACTCAGATCTCATCAAACATGGTTATGGTTTGGACTTAGCATAGGCAGGAGTGTATAGTGTCAGCCCTTTAGGCCAATCACACAGGTATAGTGGCCGATCAGCTGTTCCTAAATACAGCAACTGTGAAAAGACTAAACTTTTCATTTGGTAGGTGGTTGGCATCAGGGACTACACGTTTTCTTTTCCTGCCAACCAGTTGTTGTTAAGGGGTTAACGACTGGCTTCTAGGCCTGTGTGACTGATATCATAATTGTCACCCAATAAGTGTTGGTGACTGTGCAGAGATACCACTTAAAACTCCTTAATGGCTGTTAGGTCTGTGTCACTCCACACCCGTTGCTGCCTCACACCTCCCAAGAGAGTGAACATTGCATAGTGTAGATGGTGATGTTTCCCTGCAGTCATCTGCACTGTAATCTGAGCGCTCTGTGGGTCTGCTGAGTTGTGCCCCTCAGAGGGGAGAGCTGCTGTGCTATTAGTGTAATAACAATAAGCAATTCAAGACTTAAGTGGAGCAGCGAGATGAGTGATGGCAGGTAGTATTCATGCCCTTCCATTCACCCATCATCTGAAAATTTTCATTGTAGTTGCATTTGTCAAATTCATCAAACTCTGAGCTTTGTCTTAATATGAAGAAAAAAAAAAAGGGTCATCGTGTTTGTTTGGGAGTGCACATTACTGTTCTGTTACACACAGCTGTGTTTGACCTCTTTCAGCTGTTGCGTTGATGTAAATGAAAGCTGCTCTGTTTAAGTGTTGTGTTCTGTATAGCAGAAATGAGAAAGTGCGGAACATCACTGAACGTGCCTCAACAAATCATGCAGGTCGGTAAAGTGTGTGTGTGTGGGTGTGTGTGTGGATGGTAGATCATTGCTATGTTTGCTAAATTAGAAGCCACACATCTGTCACACCTGTTTAATGAATCAAAAGCCTTTTCTCTTCCAAGTCCCCAAAACATTTTTCTCTCTTTGTTTCTGATTCATCCAAAACTGAGATTTGCGGATCCCTATCTTTTTTTTATCTTTTTGTGTTTACTGGCAATGGTGAAGCTCACTAACTGGCTGGCAGTGGTTCCAGGCTAATGGATGCCAGCTAGCATGGCTCAGTGGCAATCAAAGCTTTCATGTCCTTAGTACTAACTACATTATTATAACAAAGATCTGCTTCTGCTGCCATGACTTATAACTGACAATGTCTCAAATCAGTTGGATTATTGTATTTTATTACTTGCCATGGGAGGCCGTTTCCCACAGATGGAGCTACAAGAAATCCCACCAAAGAGGCTGACTGTTTTTCCAGTCCTCTCATTAGTTTCTTGTCTTTATGTGTCGAGGGAAGGTTGAGAAGTCTGTTTATATTTCCTGCCACAATAACCTGAGTGTCTGTAAGCCTGTAAAATGCAGCACAGTCAAGTGAAGAGATGGCCCTGAACCTCTAAGTTTATTTTCACAGGTCAGACTGTCACACCTAGTTTGATTTGATTTGTAAAAAACTGTGAATGAGTGTTGTGACCCACTCTGACCTCAGCCTGCAGTCATCTTTGGATCGGGTTTCTATAGGTTCACTCTGCAGTGTGTGAAGAACATCTGCAGGCTGTCACAGATTAAGAAATAGCTCATGTATAAATGCATAAAACAAAGCAACCAAAAGAATCTGTGCTACGAACTGCGTCTGTTATTTTAAAGACACTGTGAAATTAAAAAAATAAAAAAAACCATACACATTGACAAAAAGTAATCCAAAGTGTTCAGCGTATGAATGTGATAAATGTTGATGTGCAGTACTGTACAAAATAGTTCTTCAAGCAATAGTTCTTAAAGCTTTCTGAAGGTCAAAGTTTTTATGTGGACATTGACTGCTTTTACTCATTTTCAGTCCAGTCTTTGGGTTTTTAAGTCGGTATAAGAATCATTCAAGCATAAAAAGGCACCAAACTCAAAGGATGAACCAGTTTTGTATCTACACACATCTTATGGAGTGACTAATACAAATTTGACATTTTTGGTTCAAATTGTCAGTATTCACAGAGGAGCTCAGGAGAGAGGTACAACAGTAAAACGTGACACAGACTCTGTCATGGGGCTGCACTTCAGCCAGTAGTGTTGGTGATCTTGTCAGAACTGATGGAAATCTAATTTTGATCCACCATGTAGTACTATCCAGGAAGCATCTGATGAAACACACTGTCCGTGTGGTAAAAGCATAACTGGATAGAAAAACACAATGCAAAAGGATCAGTCATGGACTGGACTCCCCAGAGCCCAGACCTTAACATCACCGAAGCAGTGTGGCAACAGCTTGGCAGAGAACAGAACAAGCAGAATTGTACAAAGTCTGTTTTTGCCTTATTCACAGGTTTTCTGTTTATGTGTGCACCTGTTTCAATAAACATGACAAAATATCAAATATGGACAACTGTAACAATAAATGCTATAGTAAATTCTCTAAATGCATTAGTTAAGACTGGATTAAATTAATTTATTCCTAGCACTGTTTTCTGACCTCATATTGTGAGAAAGGAAGGTGTGTGTATGTAGGTGCTAGTTCCTGCATTTATTATGCTGTGTCTGCCAAGCCGCATACAACATTTGTGGGTGTCTGAATTTCTTACTTAAGTCCCTCCAGCCACTATTTCCTGTACAGAGTAAAAAATTCCTGATCATGCAAAACACTCACATCCTTGGTTTAACTTGCATTTCACTGTGGCCTTAAAAGTTTTGTGCTCAAAAATCTTTTTAATCTGTCTTATTAGGACCGTGTGGGTGTGAATGAATCCCATTTGAGCAGTGAGCAAACACCCTACCCTCTTTTACCAGATCTTTATTTTAATGTTTGCAATGCTACTTAACCTTTCTAACTAACTTTTAATGAGTCAGAAAAGAAAAACAAATGCAAAAAACTTCTCACTATTTCAGTAAAACTCATCTAAACATCACAACTCTACAAACTAACTTGTTGGTTGGCTAACAAAATTACTTATTAGGGCTTTTTAAGAGCTCATAGAGGAAATCATAGTATATAATTCTCGTCAAAGTTCATGCAACACTATAGCTTATTTAAAAAATAAGCTGAAAATAAAGGAATTAAGAAATCGTAAAAGAAACTTAGCTGACCATCATAGATGATAATGTGGAAACAGATAAATAGTTTCTATCCGAGGCCTATTTAAAAAAAAAAAGCACACATTTAGGTGACTCAGCAGGCAACGACTGTTTTGGAGGGATACAGAGTCCTCCTGTTACGGTAACAGGCAGAGGAGGTCTCGAAATGTGAAAAAGAACTCCCCCTTCATTACAAAATTACACACCATTTGCCCCTCATTCCTATCCAGTTGTCTGGGTAACTGCTAGCTGTAATTTGGGTTAATTCACTAGCTCCCGAGTCCTTCCTTTCCCCATTGTGCCCCATCATAAAAGAGATATAACACAGATGCACACACACAGACACACACAGATACACATGCACACACTTGTACAAACTAAGTTTATAATGCAGTGACTCACACAGTAAGGGAGACTAATCCTCATTTTGTTTGCTTCTCCTCATCACGGCTGGAAATAGGCCGTGTGTGGGAATATCAGTGTAGGAGATTCAGTGCAAATCTAAGCTTTAAGCTTTAATCTTTTCATTCCTAGCACCTTTATCGAGCTGTTGCAATAATTTAGTTATGAAATTCTTTAGCTGGGGTTCTACTGTTGTCAAAAATTGTATAATATTTTTAAAGATTTGCACAAAAAGGACACTTATCCTTTCTGACCCTGCCCTGTGTTGAAGGTGGGAGAGATGGAAATGGGAGGGCTACTCTTTTTGCTGCTTTCAGAACAAAAGGAATGGAAAATTGTGTGTTTTCCCATGGGGTAAATATTGAGAGAGTAGAGATATAAACGCACGGAAGAAAGGCTTTTCTAAGCAGCCCGGGTCTCTGTTGCACTGCCAAAGGCCTGTGCGTCACTTGATCCATTGTTTAGTGTAGAGAGGTCTCGGTGAGCAAGCGGCTGCCTCCCCGCTCCAGCTGCAGACTCTCTACTGTTTATGTTTGCAGGGCCCTTCGCCTTGAAGTGAGGCTATACAAGCAAAGCCTAGCCATATGTGAGCACTGGGCCCTCAGAGAAGTTACTTGCCCTTTATTTTTCAAACCATCCATCTCTCTAAAACTCTCTCTGTCTCGTTTGTCCCTCTTCTTTCAGCTTGTTTGCTTTCCCTCGCTGACAGTCCAGCTCTTCCCTGACAGCCTGCTCTTTTGAAGAAGATGAAGGATTGGAATTATCTTCTTGAGTTTCAAAGAGCCCAGTCCTGGATGGCAGGAAAGCTGTAGGTATTATAACTGCTGGGAGAAATAATTAGCCCCCCTGGAACTGCTCAGTGGGAATTAAATGGTCATGGGCTCAGCAAGAAAATCTGAAAAACAAGATTGGTAATTATGTCATAGAAATATTTCAGCTTCTATGAATATTTGCCCATCGATACAGATGAGCATCACTCCAAAAAAGGCAACATGGAGTTAAAGGTATAGTATATACATCTGGGCTGTCTGGCCAGTCAAATATATAAGTGTATGGACTTTTTCAAAACGACTTTATCCGGGTTAATTGCTACCTTTGTTTTACTTTGCAAGCACAAAGGTGGATAAAGTTCTAGTTTCAAACTAAACACTTGAGTCAACCTGGAATTTTTTTGTGTGTGAGCTTGGTTTAGTGTGTAAGTTTACGCATGTGTCTGAAGGTTAGTAGTGCTGACCTTGGCTTCTGGGTGGGCTGCAGTGGCAATGTGCTTGTCTTGGATCATCTTTGGACCCTTCTGTTTACTGAAACAACACGCAAGCAGTGTCCAGGGAGGAGAAAGGAGTCACACAGGGAGCATCCTCAAAGGCTCTCCTTTTCTTACCCATGCTTCAACACACACGCACACACACACTCACACACACAAACATAAATGTACACACAAGAAGGTGTCTTCAAGAGCCCTGACCACCCATGTCACCCATGGTCATCTTCTGAGATAAAACCTTTTTCTTGACCCCTTCCTTAATGAATTCATCATCTGCTGGAGGCTTTAGACACTCTGGGTTTAATATGTGTACCAAAATCTGAGCTATCTGATGGTTAAAGCCCTCATTCTGCTTGTGTAGAAAGCTCTCCCACACACTGTCTGGAAAATAAGTGAAATATTAGCTTTGAGAACCGCACTTGACGTTAGAGAGGCTTTGTAAGGGAAACTATAAATTAAAAGGTGTCATAATTGTGCTGCCACCCATACCCATAAATCGCAGATCACCCCAGGTGAGGAAAGTCCCTGCTGTTGAACAACCCGGGTAAACATCCTTTGATTTCAGCTGCAGGTAACACACACGTTGCTCAGACTGCAGCTTTGAAAGTAGATGCATTTACACAGATATTTCAATTTAGCACGCATGATGGGAAACCCCCGGTGGCGGGGAACAGTGTCGTGATAAAAATGGTAATTTGACTACGTTTGATCGCCGGATTTCTGCTGCAGCGCTATAGCTCTGGAATCCCAAGGCACGATGAAACCTTTACATTTCGTGCCCTCTAGTGGCCATGACGAATCTTTACACGATCACAACATCCACCCATCCGTATTCTTAACAGCTCAAGTTCAGGGTATAACGGGGCCTGATGAATGATTAATAATAAATCGCTCCAATGATTTATTACAGCTCGTAGTATTTATGATAAACACTACATAAATAAAATTCAGTTGACCTTAGAGAACTCTGAGAAGACATGAAATCACTCAGTTAAAACACATCTTTATTTTTCATGAAGTATGATTTATTAGTTACTCTTTTGTCACCCTGTTTGTGTTGGTATGATAAATACTCCTTCTTTCTTTTTTCTTTCTTTTCATACATGTAAACAAATATACATAAACCAAAGAAAAAAACATTAAAAGAATTTAAACAACGCTGCTAATTTACATCTGCAGTCCAGTCCAGGTTAGATTGAAGCTTTACCATGAACAATGATGTGCAACAAAAACAAACAGCTCAGGTAGGAATACGTTAAAAGTGTCCACACACACAAGACTTCGTGGACGTGAGTTTGGCTCCTACACTACTTGTAGTTGCTGTGTATGTACACAGTGGAAATTGAGGATTTTCTGTCTTAATATATTACAAAACCAAAGTCATATGTATCAATTACAGATAAACTGATCAGCTCACAGATTTTTTTTTTTATCAATGTGAAAGTACATTCTGAGATTTTCTCTTACCATGCATATCCATACCAAGACAAGTGAACACAGTTTTGATTTGTGAACAGGTCATTCTTTTCTTTTCTTTTTTTTTAAACATTCAGACTAGGAATAGACTATCTAAGCTCAGGGTCACTCTGACCTTCCTCCCCCTTCTCACTCCTTCTTTTTTCTTATTCCCGACACTATCTCTCATGGGGAGGATCATTCATCACGGTTGTCTAAACACCCCTGTCCCCGTGTGATTAGTGACCCTTTTAGGTCAGACATCACTGAAGCACATGCTAATTAAAACAGCTGTGCGTGTCAGCATATATACATACACAGATGAGGGAAGGTTTTGTATTCTTTAAACACTGCATATCATGCTGTCTGCAGCACACTGTCAAACTAATTTCTGAGGATGCAGGTAGAAGCTCTGTCCCGAACTCCTGCTGTGGATTAGAAAAGAGTCTGATCCTGAGATGATCGTGTCTTCCCATCACGCGAGCAAATGTTTTCTTGATCTCAGAGGAGAATAGAGGATGCTAATGACAGTTAAAAGTGTGTGTGTGTTGTGTGTGTGCGTGCGTGCGTACGGATGTGTAGGAGTAAATTAATGGTACAAGACAGGTCCTTCCGTTTAGCAGATAAGGTGTCATTATTATTATTATTACTCATATCTCTACAAGATATGTAGACACACACACACACACACACACATTTATCACTGCTATCAGTGCTTCGTCACGTATGAGAAAGTTATGTAAATTTTAACCTTGAATTGCATCAGAATTATTAACTGTGTAGAGTAAACTTGAAAAGCATCATTTGTTCAGTAACAATGGTGATATTTCATTTATTTGAGTGAACAAACAACATGCATCAGTCACTATAAGATGAAGATGTGGAGTTCAGACAGTACTACTGCATTCTTATTAATACAGTTAGTTCCATAAGTATTTGGACAGTGAGACAATTTTGCCTCTATACACCATGACAGTGGATTTTAAATCAAATAATTAAAATTAAGATGTGATGGAAGTGCAGACTTTCACCTTTAATTCAGGGGCTGTTTGACAAAGGCAATGCATTACCTGTGTAGATGTTATAACTTTTTTTTTTTTAGTACACAACCAGTTTTGTCAGTCAACTGTAAAAATTAATTGGGCAGGCGAGGCCTGTTCCAGTGTTATTCTGAAGCTGATTCTAAGTGTTGAATGTGGATTTAGTAACTTCACTGGAATTTCAAAGATGTCAGTACAAGTAAGGGAGGCCATAGACTGAAAAAACAAACAAACAAAATCATTCAAAAAACTTCAGGAGTGACCAAACACTGACCAGCTCAGGAACACCAAAATGCCTGAAAGACCACACAAAGATTACAAAAGTAGGCGATGGCAGAATCATTTTGATGGTTAAACAAAAAAAAGGAAGAAAGAAACCTTTTCAACATCAACCCAGGTTGAGAACACTCTCAAGGTGGTAGGTGCGTCTAAGTCTACAATCAAGAGATGCCTTTTATAGCAAGATGCAAATCGCTGTTTACAGTCAAGAACAAGAAAACCTGATTAGACTTTCCCAGAAAGCATCTAAACGAACCATCATAGCTCCACAAAAAAAAAATGAATAAATCAGTCTTCGGACAGATGAAACCAAGATTAACCCATTGATGGAAAAAGAAAAGCATGGGGAGAAGAACTTATGATCTGAAGCACACCAGCATGCCTGTCACACATGGAGGCAATGTTACAGCCTGGGCATGTTGGACTGTCTTTTGAACTGACTTACAACTGTGTATTGATGATGTAACAGTTCTCAGATTCGACCAAGTGCTGCAAAAAACAGACTGCACGGTGTTTCACGGTGTAAAAGGACCCAAAGCATACTGCTAAAGCAGAGTTTCTTAAGCCAGAGAAATGGGATATTCTTAAATAAACAAATCAGTACCTGATCTTAAGCCAACAGAGCATGCTTTTAAATTGCTTTTTAATTCGTTTAGATGATAGGGCGATCATGGCTCAAAAGTTGGGAGTTCATCTTGTAATCGGACAGTCTCGGTCGTTGAGTCCTTGGGCAAGACACTTCACCTACCGCCTACTGAATTTAGCCAGAGGGGCCGATGGTGCGATATGGCAGCCTCGCTTCTGTCAGTCTGCCCCAGGGCAGCTGTGGCTGCAATTGTAGCTTGCCTCTACCAGTGTGTGAATGTGAGAGTGAATGAATAGTGGAATTGTAAAGTGCTTTGAGGAAAAGCGCTATATAACTGCAGTCCATTATTATTATTATTAATTCCTAAACAGTTTGTTAAACCCCTTGAATTAAAGCCAAAAGTCTACGCTTCAATCCCATCTTCACTCACTGATTTAAAACCCACTGTGGTGTTGTACAGAGGCAAAATTACTAAAACGCTGTCACCGCATACAATATACACAATATGCACACAATAAACACAGTAAATAATGATACTTTTACAAATTACATCCATTAGTTACATGATAATGCTGCATAAAAATACACAATACATTTCTTTATGGCTAGAAATATTTCATACAAACTTCTTCATGTTTATTTCTGGCGTTGATTTTGATTTAGACCTTTCCAGCCTGCATTAGTTTTCGCTTGACGTAGTCTTGTGAGCCTTGCATCATAGGTTCTGCATAGAGAATCTTAAGTGGAATAGTCTGCAGCAACCAGCCCTGTACACACATGCACACACACATACAAACAATACTGCAGGTCAGTCTCTTGGTGGCAGTTTTTGGCATTATGTTTGTGACTCTAAGTCTTACCAGAACTGTATGACAGATGCTTCCATTTGTTTTGTCTCCAGCACTGACGTACTGCAGTGAATATTTTACAAAGTCTTCTGGTGAAAAAGTTATCATGTTAGTTTTTTGGAACCCAGCCAATCGAGTGGATACCCCAAATGGAGCCACTGACTGAAAACAGTGCATGACAGGGAAATATTTAGGACAAGAGGACAAGAAATAAAAGACTTTAAAGTTAATTTAAAGAAAATAATTGCTTTCGTTTCATAAAACTTGAGATGATGTCTGAGTGAGGATTAAAATACCTGGATAATAATCCCCTTATCTTTGTATTCAGCTTGTAAACCTTGAGAAAATCTTTCCACAAACACCTATAAGAACGCAAATTAAAATGTGAAGGATCATACGTCGCCTGGGCAGAGAGACTTAAAAGTGTGCCGCTGATGTGAAACTTGCCTTTGATGCAGCATACAGGGTGTACAGGGGAAATGGGATAGAAGCAATTCCAGAAGAAACATTCAATATCATCCCTTTCCCTCTATAAATACAATAAACATACAAACAGATATAAATAATTAAACAACACTTATGAGCACAACCTCAGTATTAATTAGCATGTTATGATCCATCACTTTACACATTACATCTAATGAAGAAAACATGGGTAGGAAACCTGTTCGCCATGCCTGGGAGAATAATTTTGCACATCTGGAAACAAAAGAAAATAAGTTCAGACTTGAGTCATATGAAGCAATGAAAAGCATTAACGTGTTTTAGAACAATACAAATAATCCTTAAAAAACAGGGGTGTCAAACAAAATGCCCAGGGACCAGAACTGGGCCGGCAAAGACTCCAATCCGACCACTGGACAGCTTTAGAAAATGTAAAGGATGGCATAAAATGTGGAGTTTTAACTCTATACAAAAATATGTAAATAACAGAAAAGTCACCATTTGTTCACTATTAACTATAAAAAATGTAAAATAAAAAAGATAATAAAAAAAATAACATTTTTTGCAAATTAACAAAAACTTTGTGCTTTATAATTACAGGACAGTCTGGGTGAAGTTACCAAAACTTTGTAATTTAATTTATTACTTTATGTCGTTTTTATGTCGAAAACTGAGACATACTGCTGAAATCATACTTCCATATCTCAGGAATCTGTTTTAAACTTCTTTACAATGACAGAAAGGGGAATTTCATTGATCTGGCCCACTTAATTTCATAGTGGGCTGTATGTGGCACTCAGGGTAAAACGACTTTGACAACCCTGCTCTACCAAATCCTTTACGTGCGCTTCCTTTACTGGCAAACCCTCTCAGATTATACTGATGATTATATACTGTCTTCATCAATAAACAATCAATATGAACTTAAATTCATTGTTTTGTAGTAACAATAAAACTATGATCTTACCTTGGCCATCGTCTTCACATTGCAGTTTATCACTTTGGTAATTGTCTGAAAACATAGATGAACATGGGTCTCAGATAATCTCTTTATTTATATCTAAAGAAATGTATTTGCAGCTAAAATGCTCTTCTAAAAACATGTTATTATAAACTGAACCCTCTGAGGTTCAACATCAGGATGCTATCTGCTGTGAAGCTTACTACCAATAAAAGTAATAATTATGCAAATGGGGTCAATCCAAACAACCTATAGTTAGTCATAATGTTGTAGTGGTATTTTTTTGTTTTGTTTTTACTTATTGTTCATCTGTGGAGTCGTGCACAAGGTCCTGGATCTGTTTATTATACATTTGCACACATATGCAGGTGATACTGTTATATCTGCCAAAGCCATAAGGAGAGTCATACAGAAATCACAGCTAGCAGGTGAGCATGGATGATTTTTTTAGAGCCTAATCATCAATGGGTTTTAATAAGGAACAACAAATATAAACATAATGTGCTTGTACATATACACAAAAAACTAAGCACCTTTAAGTATAAGCTGCTGAGTTACTACTGACCTTGTCCAGCTCATCATACTCAAGGAATCTGCAGGGAATGAAGCAAGGCAGCATTCCTACATTGTTGACTGGGGTAGAAAAAAGCGGGGAAAATAACTGATATTATTTTCTTAAATAATTAGGGTTTTTCCCCCATTTTTTTTGTCTCTAGACACACTTCACTTTCAAACTTTACAAACCCAATTCCACAAAGTGCCTGTGTTGATTTGCAAATTTTATAAATTTGTGTTTCATTTACAGTTGAACATAATATAATATTAACTATTAATATTAATTATTAGCTCACTGTGAATGACATGTCTCAAAAATGTTGGAATGGTGGCAGCAAAAGGCTGGAAAAGTAAATGATACTAAAAAGAAACAGCTGGAGGAATGTTTTGCGGCTAATTAGATTGATCGGTAACAGGTTGGTTGTCTTTTTTGGGGGAAATCTTTGCATGTTCCAGCAAAAATATTGATCAACTCGATTCTGCATCAACTACAACTGCATTGTCTGGGTGCTGAACAGGCCTGCTGATCTTCCATAACTTTCACCAAAAAATATGACAAAGGAGACCCAGGGCTGTTGAGCAGCTAGAATCCTATATCGGATAAAACATGGAACAACATTCATCTCCCAAAATTCCACAATCTGTAAATCCAGCAGATTTACAAATTGTTCTTAAAAGAAGAGGGGCTGCTACACTGCAGTAAACATGGGTCTGTCCCAGCTTAGTGCTTAAAAGCTAATGTTTTTCTTAAAATGGTGTTTTAAAAATGAAGATGTTTTGTTGTAAATAAAATATGGGCTCATGAGATTTGCAAATCATTGGATTGTATTTCTATTTACGCAGCATGCCATCTTTTTTTGGAACTGGATTTTGTATGGAGGCACAAATAAAAGCTCACCTAAAACTCCTATGTTGAGGTCCTTCAGTTGCTCTTCAATTTCACTAAAGATATTTTCTTTGGTAAAATCTGTTACTATCACTTTCACCCTCTGCCCTGTGGCTTCTCCTGTGAACAATGAAAAGACAAATATTGTGCGCCGTTTGCCTGGATCAACAGCATATTAGCAGATATCATACATTTTAGGAAGCAAAGAAAATAAAACATGCACATAGATACCTATCTCTTTAGCCACTTGATCCAGTTTTGCTTTGGTTCTGCTCATGACTACAATGTTCATTCCCCGCTGAGCTAGCTGAGATGCAATAGCGACAGTGGAAAAGTACATATGAAAACACAGTTACACAGCAAAAAGTAGCAAGTGTGCCTCAAAGGAACAGTAGTTTAACTATGGTGTGCTCATTTCAAATTATTATAAATATAAGTATTTGCTAAAATATAAAAAGATATTATGTACAGTATGTGTATTAGTTTTGTTTTATGAGAACACAAGCAGAGTCACTTACTGCAAATGCAAATGCTCTTCCTATTCCTTCTGAAGAACCAGTCACCACTGAAAGGAGGATGGAGAGACTGGAAATTACAAACAAATCCCTCATCAAATCTCCTGCAGTTTCCATTCTGACCACTAGAGGCACTGTACTGCACAGAACAGTACAGTAATGCACTGCCTTACCCATCTTCCTCTGCTTTCAGCCAAATCCCAGGATTGTTTTATTATTTGTTTACATTAGTTTAATCCTCACTCCATTCTGTTCGTACAAACTGTGCTAAAACAGCATGTTCCCCTGGTGTGATAAAGAACTGATGGGAACTGCTTGTTTCTGAGTAATCACTGCTTTCCCATTTCCTCCTGACCCTTATTACAAAGATCACAGGCTGTTTTCATCACCGTTTTCAGGCCTAAATGAGCATTCATATCTAATTAGGTTTTACAGCACTGAGAAAATTGTGTAAAGCCATTAAAACATTAAAAATATCCCATGGTTTGATGTGTTGTTAGCACAGGGGGGAAATGAGTAATGTGACACTGCCTATTAACTACTGAAACAGAAACTGAAATTAAGCCTCCGTTTTAATTTGTTCAGCTGAACAAATAAATTGAATTCACACTTTATTTCTGCTCTTTTACTACTTAATTAGGAAAGTATCAAATGACAAAGAAACCTCACATTGAGCCTCGGTTTTATGAAATGCAAACCGCCACAAGTTTTGTCATTTATATTTCTTCTTTAGTGAAAACCACAGTATACGCAAACAGGCAGCAGTATGTTCAAATATGGCTTTCTCATGTAGATATACACACTCAACTATATATATATAAAAAAAGCAACCTAATTATATCAACTTAAGAACTACATTCAAGACAATGAAACAGTGAAAATAACCAAACTGAGCATGTGTGGTGAGGTTATGTGATGAGAAGTGGACGTTTTGATTTTAATATATGGTGCTCATGTTAAACATGATCAAAGTTTTAAATAATGTAGTCAACATAAGTAAAAGTTACCGCAGTGAACCAAAAGCTCAAGTTTCAGACTGCTCTAAATGCTCTAAGCCAGGAGTGTCAAACACAAGGCTTGGGGACCAGAATTGGCCCAGCAAAAACTGCAATCTGGCCCACTGGATAGCATTGGAAATTTTAGTTTTTTCAAATAAGTTTTATAATGTTTCCTGTTGATAAAGACGTCCCCCATGTCTATTCATCCTGCACCAAATAATTAAGTATTAAATAAACAATTAGATGACAGAAAAACTCCACTTTTTTTTTTACTATCATCTATAATACAAATTTCTGTTGTTAAACTTCCTTCGACTGACAGAAATGGGAGTTTCTTTGTACCAGCCCACTTATGGTAAGTTCAAAGTGAGTTGTGTGTGATTCTCAATGTTTGCATGGAGCAATCAGTACAAAACAAACAAAAAACTCGAAAAGAGTGTGGTCTTAAAGGGAGAGGCACTAAAACTGTGATCATCTGCACTATGCCCCATGAGAAGATAAATAAGGATTATTACTCTAACATTAGTAAACACATCCACTTTATAAAAGAACATCAACTAAGCACACACAAGCACAAAATCCATTTAGTGATTATCTGGAAAGAAAACTATAAATGCTCAGGCAAATGGTCCTAACAGGTATTCAGTCAGTTTTCTGCTTGAAAACTGACTGAATACCGTTTTCAGTCAGAAAACTTTTTGGGATTTCCTTACCTGGATGCATCAAGACATTACAAGATGCAATAAATAATTTCAGCATATTTTTACGCAGGACCTCCGCAAAACTATACTGCACTGATGCTTCTTAAAATTAAAAGAGAAACATAGAAAGCCATCTCAGATGGATGGATGGATTAGGGAAGGTTTTTTTCAGCTCATTCACAAGGGGTCGCCATAGCAAGTAGGTCCCCATGCTTGATTTGGCAGAGTATCTACACCAGATATTTTTACTGATGCAATAGCAAAGGACTTGCCAGACAGTTGCTGCAAGTAAGCTGCACTGTAGGGGAATTGTTCCACTGAGGTTATAGTATTTGTAATATTTGTGCAAAGTTGTCATTTACGTTCATAAGCTGACTTACTACACTTGTCTGATTCTTGTTAATCCACATGAATTTTAAGATTTTGGGGCAAACTAGCAGAGCAGATCACTTGTTTTCTTGATTTGTTGATGTATGTCTATATCTGTACTATCAACATGAACTGAACGGGTTCAGTTGATTCTGAGAAATTCTTTGTAGTATTTCATCCATAAAAACAATTTTCGCTTGGGGAAATACTTTGTTTTTCAGACCATAAAAACAGTCGCACATTTAGAATGAGCATGTTTCTTCTAAATGAGCCAACTTGGAGCTGGACTTTTATTGGTCTTCCTGTGCAGAAATGTTCAGCTAAAAGGATGTCCTTTTGCACGCCCATAACACAATGAGAGGATTAAACACCTCTGTTGACACTGCAGCACTGGAAGGGCTGGAAGTCATGAGGAAAGAATAACATCTCAGCTACCCTTTGCTGGTCATAATATTTCAAGAGAAAGCTTCTAAATGACATGTACTGCAACAAAAATGACAGACAGCTACACTAGAGCTTCACCCCTGGTCCTTTAGTGTATTACTTCAATAGATTATTAAAGATGCCTAACCCAAGAACAATTTATTGTCCCTTCACAATTTAATTATAGTCCACCTTTTTGCAGATTGCAGCATCTGTGATTCATGATTTCCACTGTTACTCAAACCTGAGCCATTCACAGGAAAATCACTCTTCTGTGTCATTTCCTTCAAATAACTTAAACAAAACAATATTGTGGCAAGCTCAGACAAGTAGGAGACAAAGACTTCTGTATTCAACTTGCTATCCGGTCGTTAAGTCTGACGTCACTAGCCGTGTCTGGGCCTAAACTCTGCTGCAGGTCCATATATCAAACGATCACTATGGCATTACTGAGAGTTGAAAAACTGTCGAAAGTCTTTCATCTTTAATAAAATGATCAGCGTTCTGCTCTACCAGGTGTAACAATTGAGTTTAACATCCAGGCAGCCATGAAAACGGAATTTATGACATTTAACGAAATTAGAAGTTAGCAGGAAGTTAGCGCGCTAGCTTCTATCTAAATACAATATAGCGTGTCCTGACTGCGGGGTTTTGGAAACAAATTCAAACGTACAGCTCTGTTATCACTTCCAACATAAATGAAGACAGAAAACTAAACAGCAGTGACATTTGTAGGGTTACTGAAGTTGGGCTAGCTGGTTTATAATGATGTGCTACGTGACCGCTAGCGACACAGCTATGTTAGCATAATATAAACAAGCTAACTTTTTTTCCACTCGATAAAAGTTAACGTGTGTTCTCGGTGGTCAGGAACAAATGTAATCGCATGGCAGGATGCTGTAAAACAGGGGTGTCGAACTCCAGGCCTCGAGGGCCGGTGTCCTGCAGGTTTTAGATCTCACCCTGGTCAACACACCTGAATCAAGTGTTCAGCTCGTTACCAGGCCTCTGGAGAACTTCAAGACATATTGAGGAGGTAATTTAGCCATTTAAATCAGCTGTGTTGGATCAAGGACACATCTAAAACCTGCAGGACACCGGCCCTCGAGGCCTGGAGTTCGACACCTGTGCTGTAAAAGGACCAAACTTCAGCCAGGAGAACAACTGAGATAATCCATCCACAATACGAGGTTAGTCATTCATACACTGCTGCATGGGCTGGGATGTAGTTACATCCTAAGGTTTTAAAAACTGAGCTTAAATAAATGAATCGCGGTAATAAAAGCCGAGGGAGGTCAACAGTGATCACTGACTGTTTTAGGAGCTTTTTGAGATTAAATAGAAAAAAATACATAATATTAAACATGTTAACAACACAAAAGCCATATTAAACGCAGACTACTATAGGCCCGGAAGTAGGATTCGTCACGTCATCAATTAACGACTGGATTCTTGCATTAGTTGTGATACTAAACTACAGAGAGCACAGCCACAGGATCGCTCCGTCATACACCACAGCAGGGAAAAGTGGTAAACGGACACAGCGGTCTAACTCACGGTGCTCCGCTGGCCACACCAAACACAGAAAACACAGCAGCTGTAATTTTACACACTAACACAAAAATGGCAAATCAACACCTGATAACTGTAACTGACATTATAACAATACAACTTAGAACACGTTAACATCAGATATACGTGTTCTAAGTTGTCCTCTAGCCAGTGGCCCTTTCCCTTAGCCCACTACAATATATTTAAAATCTATTTGTGATATTTAATGAAAAATATGAAACAACATTTTCATAAATTAAAAGGGTCCTTAGCTGGTAATGTTCTTTGAAGAACCATAGAGTCTTTAAAAAGAACCATTTAAGAACCATTATTTTTCTGAGAGTGAAGAAACACAGCATTATGTAGTTATATAACATTTGGTTATAATAAAAAAAAATTGGATTCCTCTGTGACAAACTGAATAAAATCAACATGCCCAAAATAATTTGAAACCAGACATGACTGTGACATTCTCCTTTATGCAAATGAGCTCTGTGAACTGCAGCAGCCTGTGGAGGCTTCTCTTCAAAGACAAATGTGCTGTTGTGTGAGAGTGATGCAGCAAGAAAGACTGTCATTTAAAAGCCAGCAGGATAGTAAAACTGTAAGCCAACTTAAGACATTTTCCAATATTAAATTAATGTTGAGCCTATGCACTCAACAAGGGCAACAAGGGAATAGAAAGTCTATTTGTCCCCATTGTTAACAGTGTTTCTAAGTGCCATGTTTGTCCACTTTATACAAAAACTGTGTGGTCTCACAAAGCTCGCCACAGTTACTTCACTTTAATATGTGACAGGGGGTTCATTGTACTCTATTGTCAGAGTTGAGTAGCTTACCATCACCAGTGTGTGAATGTGTGTGTGAATGGGTGGGTGACTGGATGTGCAAAGCGCTATACAAATACAGGCCATTTACCATTTACCATTTGAGTAAATAAATACTGAAGGATGTTTAGACACAGTGTTTGCAATGTTGCCTCTGCCCACCAGCGCAGCGGATTTTAAATCAAATAACATAAATGTGATTTAAGGGCAGAATTTCATCTTCAATTCAAGTGGTTTAACAAAACTTTTAGGAATTACAGTCGTCATTGTGCATTGTTCCCTGTGTTTAGAAACTCAAAAAGCTGGACAAACTAAGATCATTTTAAATTATATTGAAATCTTGTGGACATCACCAGATGTTAATGCTTTGCTCAGGCCTTAACTGCAACTACATTCAGTTTGCTTTTCTCGCTACCTTCAGATTTTATTTTCAGTAACTAAAAAACATGCTCTATTTGACTAATATCAAATGAATTATTTGTCTATTGAAGAGTATGCTTTGGATCATTATCTATTTGCACTGCCTGATAGGTTATGCAGCACATGGCTGAATCTGAGCAGAGCGTATAGCCCTGCACACTAAATAATTCATCCTTCTACATTTATCAGTCACATTATCAGTAAACAATAGTGATTCACTCACAATTAGAACCATACACACACATGTCGTAATAATGCCCCTACCATCTTTGTCAGATAAGGTGGTATGCTTCAAATCGCGAGCAGTTTCCCTTGCTATCGTTCTGGTACAAGTTAAGTTGAGTTTCATCTATCTGGTTTGCAGGCTCTGCTAGATGTTTTTGGCCTTACTGTTTCTGAGTATGCCCAGTGATTTGCATCTCGGTGTAAATCCTCTGTAATTACATTCATGAAAGCATCTCTTGATTGTACCTCTTGATGATGATTCACCTACCACCTTAAAAGTGTTCTTACCTTGATTAGATGTTGTGTTTGGGTGCTGCTGAGCTCCTGCATTTTTAGTGTCTCTCTGGCAAGCTTGTTTTGGTTGTTCAGCCTAGTGATTCCCTCCTTCACTTGTACTGACATCTTATTGGTGGACAGCTACCAAATACAAGTACAGCACTTATATTTGAAAAGCCCACATCTCTTATCTGCCTAATTATTATGAAATAAAAAAAGAAAATGCCTCACCTGATAGTGAAATAGTCAATTGTCCTAATTATTTGTGAGCTTCTAAAAAATGGGGCATTACCATTTGAGTAACTTATTCTTTGTTATCAATAGATCCATGCACATGCACAACACCGCTTAGGCTTCTTGAAACTAAAAACGTTTAAAAGGTCTGAAGAGGGATACAAATGGGGCTTTCCAATTATTGGGAGAAATAATTGGAGAGGGGTGTCATTTATGCAGCCTAGGACATGCTGTTCAGATGTTATTCCTCTGTGCCGGAATGGAATGAAAGTGGGAAGGAAAGTGGGCTTTGGGAAGAAAAGCAAGATCAGCCCAGTGTTTTTATCAGGCTTCTTTGAGCACTGTGAGAGAATAACCCCTTCAGAAGATGCCAAAGCAAACCTCTTGAGTGAATGAAACTGCTTCTGGACCTGCAGAGGAATGTCACAAGGAGAGTGACAAGAGAGCCAGTATTTGCTCATTTCCTCAGCCGCCTTTAAGTTGACTCTATTCTGTAGTTTCATTTGGAGTGTTTCAGTTAGATTTGTTGTACCCACTTCGAATGTAAAAGCTTCCTGCTTATTATTCTTAATCCTGTATATCCACTCACTACAAAAACACTTCAGGGTAAAATGTTTTGGGAAAACACTGAAAAACATGATTGGTTTAAATCAAACCTTCAACAGTAATTTGCCGTTTTCAACCCGAAGGTTTGGCTTTACTTGTCTGTTCTTGAAATCTGAAAATGTTTTTCCTATTCTTAATTAGAAACAGTTTGCATGTATAATTTGCATATCATAATTTGCACTTTAACAGTCCTTTTTACACAACTACATGCCAATCTAAATTATTAGTTTGAAGTTTGAAAATTAATGTAATAGGGTGCATTTTGTCAGTGAGCTTATCACTGCATATAATTGTGTATAAAATAAATTGAGTATAAGTTGTTATAGTTTCTTTACATTTTTCGGAAGAGTATGCTATAGTGTGGTAAAGTAGAGGAATATTTCTGACTCCCTGTACTGTACCAAGTTCTTCCTGTTAAACTAGTCACGCAGGTATGACCTGTCGTTATGCAGCTTTTTTCCAATGTCAGCTATGATGACGCAGATCATTTTGCTCATCTCAGAATGGATGTTATGTGAAAAACATGCAGTTTATGCTTGATGTTCCATACATTTTGATATTGAATTTGAATTGTGTTTTCTGTACATATATCAGCTGCCCTGCAAGTATATAAAAAAAGAAGTATTTTAAGTGTCGGGACTTGCCTCCTTTGGGTATATCAGCACACAAGCGCAATCTTGTGTAACGATGAAATGTTAAAACAAGTTTGGGCAGAGGACTCACCCTATTGTGATCTACTAAATGCACTTTTACACACAAGTTGATCAACTAAATCACTTTCACTGCTTAGTGTTCATGGCACTTGCAGATTCTGTTCTAATTACATACAGTATACACATAAATGTAGTGTTGTATCACAAAACGTGACACCTGTGTTGGCTTGATACTACATAACCTACTGAAGTTCCAGGATTTATTTATCATAGCATGACCTACTGAAGATTGTATGGTATTCATTACACATGGCACAGACACGCACAGCACAAACGCATACATGTGGACATGCATAAACATGCTGCTCACCTGCCCACTCTCCCATTGAGGTGAAGAAAGTTTTTGGCAGTGGAAACCACAGTTTTGGAAAAAGCATCCTACTGAAAAGCAGTAGCCTCACTCCATAGTACACCACAACTCCAGTACCAAGAGAAATGAAAAAGAGTTCCATGAAATCCATGCTTCTCTGGTACAGAAGGCTCAGGAGTCAAGCGTCTGTGAGTCTGTGAGAGAAACGTTTTTGTTCAGCGGGAAAGACTGACACAAAGAGGGAACGAGGAACAGGACCCTCCCATTTAAAGAACATCTCAATATCCGCACAGACAGTCAGACACACACACACCCACACACACCCACACACACACACACACACACACACACACACACACACACACACAAAACCACACACAAACTTAGGCTGGTAGGTATGGAAGAGTGCTAAATGTGTAATTAAATCTGATCATGTTCTGAGCAGCTGCATTATGACTTCATTTTCATTGAAAAAAAAGTCTCACTCACCTTTAGCGCTGCAATGTCTGATCAAGTATTTATAAAATTGTCATTTCTCATTTTTCACTTGATATTCTTTACTTGAATCTGCATGTTCTGTCTGCCTTTCACTTTGCTGCTGGAACACGTGAATTTCCCAACGAGGGACAATAAAGGATATTTCTCTTCTATTCTATTTGTATCAACAAATCCATTGTTTGTCAAAAGTGATCATCTTTCTTGTCGTTATAATGTCTAGAAAGCTTTTTTCTTGACATGTGTACCATAATTGTAGGTTATCCCAGCTAATGCACAGCCTTCAGTGAAATGGCAAAATGCCACCGAAATTCAAACGAAGACTGATAGGGATTAGTGTCTCTATAATTTACAGTTAGATAACTGTGTGGAAAAACATGTTCTGCACGTCACCTGACAACGGGCTATGTGCAAAAAGGCGAACTACTTTCTCACAGTACTTGTACTTTCTCAGATACTTAAGTGATATGTCTGTAATATGTCTGCTTATTGCCCAGAACACATTAAAGGCTATTTGACCAGCATTTTCCACACAAATACCAAGTTACTCTGATTTTGAGAAATACTGAAATAGGGCACATTTAGTCAGTTGGTGTCTTGCACTGAGTAGGTTGCTTTATGTGGTAAACTATATTTATTTGATATGATCATTATTCAGTGAATGCATAATACTTAATGTGTGGTAAACCACAGAGAGGAATGAATACTCTCTTGGGAGCCAACATAAATCCGTGATTGCATGATTTGTTTATCTCTGGTGTCACAGATGATAGACTGACAGAAATGCGGCCCACTTTGTCTTGTATAACTTCCAGGTTTTTAAAATAAGCAGTTTTCATTTATACATTGGTCAAGATTCTGACCTGATAACCTAAAGCCTGCGTGCCTGTACATCTGCTTTGAAATATCTCTGCCACCTAGTGGTAAGAAAATCTAAATCAAGCAGTTCGAGATTATGTGAGAAGATAAACTCGTCTACACTCAAAATAGATAACTATCCTGTGTACTCCGGGTTATGCCTTTCCCCCCAGTGAATGACCACATGCCATGTGCAAGATTAGAGAATTCCTTGAATACAAGCCACATTTAGGGATCAGAGATGTCAACAGGACTGGCTGGACTTGGATTTTTTTTGGTACATATATATATATATACTTAAAATCAAACTGATCTATTTATTGAATTTTATATTACAAAGCCAATTACCTTCACAAAGTGCTGTGTTTGCATCACCCCTCAAAACTGACCATATTGTCAAATTATATATAAAAAAGAAACTTACAAACAAACGTCTTGATGCATGCTCAATCATCCTGGTAGGGAAATTGCTAAGACTGAAGACATCACTTGGATGAGTGACAGAATGTTTTTTCCACTGAAAACGCCATGTCCAGATGAACAGAATCAACTTTTTGGGACTTACAAACAAACAAACAAACAAGCAAATAAACAAAAACTGAACTGAAATGAGAAAGCCCACCCTGGAAACGTACTAGAACTAATGTACTGAACTGGGGAAAAAAGATAATTAAAGGAAATCAGGAATTTAAGTAATCATGAAACTGTATATCTGAATAATGCATGGTCTCTATGCAAGTCTAAATAGACTAGATATATTAAACGAGATACTAAAATGTCCTGTAGTATGTGCTTGGCACTATCAAAAAGAATAATAATATGTCCTACTATTCTTATGCAGATGATACACAGTTGTGCTTTTTATTTTCTTTAATCATCTAACTACTGTTCACAGTTTAATAAGCTGCACTGATAACATTAACTGATGGGTGTATAGAAACAGAGACAAGAAAGAAATATTTGTGATTGCACCAAAAATGTCAGAAACAGAATTTTGTCCATGTTTATCTTCTTCTCTCTGAACACAGTGAGCAAGTCAGGAACCTTGGCATTATTTTTGGAATGTGATCTCAGTTTGGATAATTATACAAATAAGGTCGCCAGAACAGCTTTCTACCACTTAACAAGTGTATGAAAAGTTAGAAAATATATTTCTGAGACTGACTTTGAAAAATTCGTCTATGCATTCATATCAAGCAGGCTAGACTACTGTAATGATCTGTTTGCCAAATCATCAGTAGGATTACTTCAGCTTGTTCAGAATACAGTGACCAGAGTCCTTACAGGCATATTGAAATTTGAACATATTACCCCAGTACTGAAGTAACTTCACTGGTTTCCAGTTCAGGACTTTAACTTTAAAATACTTCCTACAAAAACAAACAAACAAACAAAATACAAAAATTCAGCAGCCAGATTTTTGGTGTCAGTATACTAAACAGCGATTGGCTCTCTTTACTCATGATGAAGCAGCCTGCCGCTGATCCTACGTCATCAACACGCGCCTGCTGTTCTCCCCGCGCCATTCCTACAAGCGTGTGTTTCCACCTCTCATTACATTACCACTGGCAGCGCTTTAGCAGCCACTGTTACAAGCACAGATTCTGTTTTCTACTGCTTTTCTTTTAGGTGAGTCCAGCTTCATATGTCTTTGTAGAAATATTTAATTGGTTGCCGGGACAAATACTACTGACGGACGTTGGTTTGGATAGAATAAGTTCAAGCTTGCTAGCTAGCCAGCCTAAAGTTAGCTTTGGTGTTTTGGGATATATGCACGATTATGAACTCTGCCCACCCCGGTTCTTTAGTGAGTGAGCGGTATTTTGATTATAGATGACGCGCACTGGGGCAAGACTACAGCAAGTTGGACTATATTTGCGAATCCTACAGCAGTAGTAAAAGGCAAATGTGAATCACATTAGTTTAAAATTTCTGCCCCACTATTACCCCACGCCACTGAGCTTGTTTTGGTTCCTTCTGTGCTTCAGAAACAAACTAACCCACTGCGTAGACATGCTAACGACTGCGTTTGTACAATCATAACAAATCATTGCGTTGACTAAAGGCCTCTAGACACATATAGCTATGTGTAGTGTAAAATGTCCAGGCGTGTGTTACCGTAGCTTTAGTTAGAGGTAAATCAGTAAATGTACCGATAGCCCTTGCAGTTGCCACCCTAGCTTTCTTGTCAACCGAGCCAACATTTGACAGCAAGCTAGTGTTAGCGACAGAAGCTACGGCAAGTGCAAAACAATATTTAGCTGCCTACCGCTGGATTAGCCTCATGTGTTGGCAATTTACGCGTGGGTGATATAACCCCCAAATTATATCACGATATTCAGGTAGTAGCATTTCATGTATGTAACTTAAGGGATATTTTCTATCCTTTTCCAATTAGCTGTTGTCAAGAGTGATTACTGAAAGAAGGTGCCAGCAGCTTTAAACCCAGTGGCACAGCATATGATTTAAAGTATAAAATAACACTTTAGCTTAACAGTAAATAAAGTATCTGAACCTTCTAACGCTTCAGAAACTGCACAGCATCGTCAGATAATAAAACTAGAAAATATTTTCTGCGTTTGATGATCTTTCCTGTGTTGAGCTTTTTAACAGAATGCGAAACGCCCAGCTTTTCCGCCGTGCAATTTTACGTCCATCTTTTGCTCTTCATGTGAACTAGTGAGGGCTACAACAGTGGTAATTGGAGGGATTTTTTTGAGTCACACGTCATTAGGTGCTGGTATATCTTTCTTTGTAGCTTGGTTGTACTCAGTGGCCTGTTTCTGTCTTAAGTGGGAAAACAAGTTTGTTTCTTATATCTAAAGCGGGAACAGCTTTCTTTCCTTCTTTTGTGCTTTGTTGGAGATTATTGAAGTAGCTACCTTTTGAGGTACTAAATAGTAATTTGAGGTTGACACATTGGTCTTGCTCCTGCAGTCAGACTTGTCCCAGGTTTGTCTCATTACACTCAGCAAGGAGTGTGTATCTATCTATCTATACATCTATACATACATACATATACATATTTACATATATCTCACAGCCCCAACTGACAGCATAACAATTTAGCTTAGGAAATTGTTATGCTGCTGTTTGGAAACTGCTGTTTCCAAATTCCAAGAAATTAAACAGCCCATGTTTAAATCCTTACCTTTTGGCTAAAGGTTTTCCTGTAGTGGTTAAATACTGTTATGCAGATTTGGATTGTGGATGTTGTGGATGAACAAGTTTAAGGTTGTGAATCTTACAGTGGTAAAAAAAAAGCAGTATGTGATCAGAACAGAGCACATTTTCATACTGTATGTCACTGTAGGGAAAACAAAAAACTGTCTAAGTGCTTTGGTTTTTTTGGGGTTGTGGTGTTTTTTTTTTTCTGGTAAAAGTCAAAGCATGTGTCATGAAAAAGAAGTTTGGTATATTACAGTGGTCTACTGACTACCGCCATTTTAATGATGTCTTTAACTAAAATACCCATCAAGAGTAATTTAGATAATCCTGAAACTATCTTGAGATTCAGTTTCCACTCCGGAAATTGCCACTGAAACCTTATTTAAATCACTTTAAAGTGGTTTAAAATGTTGCTCTGTAAGCCTTCTTTGTATAAAACAGCCGTCTATGACAGTGAGATTATCAGTATGTCAGTAGACAATGTCCTAGCAAACCAGGCAGCTCACACAGGTGAGTTTTCTTAATGGATGATGTTTTATTACATTACAGAAAAAATAAGCACGACTTAAACTCATAATGCTGCTGATTGAAGTCAATCTGCAGATTCTGTGTTATCAGAATTTGTTTCAGTAATGCTTTAATAATGTATTCCTCCTCACCAGAAATTTGTCCTATAACATCACTAACCATAGGAAAAGAAGTTATTATATTAAAGCATATATTACCTAAATAAACATTTTTAATAGATGGTATTTAATATGAACTGCCTGGCAAAATCACAATGCCTTCATTGTTCATCCAAAGGCTTATTTCATTTGCCACTACATGCTCACTTAAAGCCCTTCCATTAGTACCTACTCAGGTCAGCAGTGCTCGACACGGTTTTTAGGTAAGTGATAGTACCTAAGGTAAACTTAGTGTATACCTTAGGTACTATGTGTGGGCTACCCTGGTAACCCCAAGTCCAACGGATGTAACCTTTTTGTAATTCAGTATAATTTTATTGTTTTGTTGTTAAATTTGACTGCAGAGAGCGGAACATCTTTATTTACCTTTTGATCAAACCTCAGCAGTATTGGTCTTCCATGGGGTTTGGGGACAGAGCCTGTCCTCCTGTGCTTTTCTCAGGGGGTTGAGTGTAACGTTATTAGCTGCTACTGCTGGAGCCAAGACTAGGCTCTCTGCCAAATCCGCCCTTCTATACAACATTTCGAAAACTGGATTTTATCCAAGTTTCTAATTTTTTCCCTCTGCTTTGCAAACATTTCAGTGCTTGAATGCTCCACATAACACTCATTGTCATTTCGGTACCAGCTGAGTTTCTGTTGCTGCACCCTGTTTTTTTTTTTTTTTTTTTTTTTAAATCTTTAAGACTGGATTTAAACTCTACTAAACTTTAAACAAGAGAAGATTAAACCAAAAACACATTTTTCTTTTTTTGTATCATTCTTTTTATTTTATTTTACTGACTAATCACAATTTAACTTTAGTTTCTGCAGTAAACACTGTCTAAAACTCTTGAACCAACCTTCATTTCTGTTGCTTCCAATGAGTCTGACTTTCTTATAGTGTTGTTTTTTTTCTTCATGGCCTTGAGTGATCTCCAGTATTGCTACAGGTCTGTCTGTCATGACCATTTTCAGGGGAGTGTATTTTTGTTGAACGACTTACTATGACCTATGAAGCATTCATGTCGAAAAAGGCACCAAATTAAAGGGATAAAGCAGTGTTATGTCTACATACAGTGGTGTGAAAAAATGTTTACCCTCTTCCTGATTCCCCTGTGTTTTGCATATTTGACTCACTTACATGTTTCAGATCATCAAATTATTATTTTTTTGTATTAGACGAAGATAACCCCAATGAATACAAAATCCAGTTTTTAAAAGATGATTTCACTGATTAAGGGAGGCAAGTTATCAAAATCTACCTGGTCCTGTAAAAAAGTAATTGCCCCTCTTGTTAAATCATGAATTAACTTTGACCACATTTTTTGGAAAGCTGAGTTCAGTTTTACTAAACACACTCGGGCATTATTACTGGCAGACCTGCTGAATCAAGAAATCACTGAAATAGAATCTGTCTGACAAAGTGAAACAGGCTAAAAGAGCTCTAAAAGCAACACATCATGCCACGATCTGAAGAAAAGCCTGAGAAACACTGAAATCTGTGAGTCTGGAAAGGGTTACATAGCCATTTGTAAGGGTTTGGGACTCCATTGAACCTAAGTGAGAGCCATTATACACAAATGGAGAAAACTTGGAACAGTGGTGAAGTTTCCCAGGAGTGACCGGCCTACCACAATTACTCCAAGAGCACATCGACGTCTCATCCAGGAGCTCACAAAGTACCCAGAACAACATTAAAGAACCGCAGGCTTCACATGTCTCAGTCAAGGTCAGAGTTCATGATTCAACAATAAGAAAGTGACTGGGCAAAAATGGCTTGCATGGCAGAATTCTAAGACAAACTCCATTGCTGAGCAAAAGGAACATAAAGACTCATCTCAGTTTTGCCAGAAACATCTTGATGATCCCAAAGACTTTTGGGAAAATTCTCTGTGGACTGATGAGACAAAAGTTGAACTTTTTGGAAGGTGTGTGTCCCATTACATCTGGCATAAAAGAAACACAGCTTTTCAGAAAAGGAAAATCACACCAACAGTAAAATATGGTACTGGTAGTGTAGTGGTCTGGGGCTGTTTTGTTGCCTCAGGACCTGGAAGACTTGCTGAATTCTGCTGTCTACCAAAACATCCTTAAGTAGAATATCCGGCCATCCGTTTGTGACCTCAACTTGAAGCGCCCTTGGGTTCTGCAGCAGGATCCAAGACAAGCCACCAAGTCCACCTCTGAATGGCTTAAGAAAAACAAAATAAAGACTTTGAAGTAGCCTAGTGAAAATCCTGACCTGAATCTGATTGAGATGCTGTGGCATGACCTTAAAAAGGCAGTTCATGCTTGAAAACCCTACAATGGGGTTGAGATGAGCCAAAATTCCTCTCTTTAAAAGACTCATTGCACTTGTTGCTGGTAGGGGTGGCCCAGCCATTATTAGGTTTAAGGGGCAATCAGTTTTTCACACAGGGCCATACAAGTTTGGATTTTTTTTCTCCCCGTAATAATAAACACCTTCATTTAGAAACTGCATTTTGTGTCTAATATTTAAATTTGATGATCTAAACATTTAAGTGTAACAAACATACAAAGATTAGCAAATAGTATTAATAGAAGGGTGACTGTCAAGACGCCATACTTAAGGAAAGAAAATAGAAATAAAAATATGACATAAGTTACAGATGTCAAAACAAGGGATTTTAAATTATTGGACTGAATTATTGGATTCTTTGGAGTGAAATCCTTTTTTGCCATTTCTGATTCAGTTTGCATGGAGATGGTCAGGAAAGCGTTGTCAACAGTCACAAGAGTGGAATGTGAGTTGGAAATGAAAGTGTATTCTATAGAAGTACCCCTCCCTGTAAATAAAAGGGGAAAATCTTATTTGTCAAGTGCTTTGTGAAAAATAAGTGAATATTATAATCAGTTGGCTCTGCAGAATGAGCCTTTCATCCTGCAGATGAACTTCGAATTCCACCGTCTTAGACTGCAGCTGGTGACAGTCCTTATTCTGGTCTGCAGGCTCAGTAAACTCACTGTAGCGGCACTTGAATCAGTAGTCACTTTCTGCAGTTTCCAGTTGGAGTGACCCTCCAGTTCGCAGCAGTTTTGCTTCCACTCTCAGAGAAAGCAGAGAACCACATTGCCACGATAACAACCTGGACACTGATCGCAGATAGCATCATTTACTCAGACAAATAAGGGGGAATAAGCTCGAATTACTTAAAGTATACTTGGTAACTCTTATTATGTCTGGGTGGCCCACCAAGGTAAAATTTATCTGTGAGGAAACGCTTATCAATTTGTAGGTGAATTTTTATCTTAAATCAAGATGACTCTGCTCACAAAGTTGACCTTCATTAATGTCTTTAAGAATTGACTGGTACTAGTCTTATTATAATCAAAATTAATAATGGATAATGTATAATGCATGGACTGTGCACTAAAATAATTATACTTTGTAATGTGAAAATTGCACCGGCCGCAATGCTCCTGATGCATTCTTAATGCACATGTAGTTACAGAAGCACACAGTGTTTTGTGGTGCAGGATATTTACTTTGGACTGTAGATGGCAGTCTTGTTGTTCCCTATGCTGTTTTTCTAACCTAGTCATGAAAAGTCAGCCACCATACTACTAATGATTTCACGGATGGCACTTAAAATAAATTCTGTGCCAATTTAATATGACTGGTTTGTTAAAAGGAATTTTTAAAAATGTTTTTAATGTATTTGGAATAACACTAATAAATGTATTTTTTTATTCATATTGTAAATGGCTCGTTTTGTACTGAGGAGAGTGTTTAAAAAAAGGGAAACAAAATCTGTTAATCCCTTCGTTGAAAGGTTGAGCTCATAATGAAGGATTCATGTTATCAGTGTAGGCCTGGTTAGGCAACAGTTCATTATTCAGACTGAAAGTGACTCGGGTACTTCCTTTGAGACTGAAAAACACCTTTGGACGTGTGAAGCTGGGGTGCTTGAATTCTATCTGGGACAGAACAGCTCTTTGTACAGCTGAGATGACTGTCAGTGTTTCTATTAGGTGCGCTTCTCTTTATTCGGAAGGGTTTGTTTCTTTCTCAGTCAGTTTGACAGTGATTTCAGCACTGCTTGATCTATAATAAAAATAAGATGGAAAAAGATGCAGCCACAGACAAAGCAACAGAAATTCCTTGTACTGACATATTTTTTTGTAGATGTAATTTGACTGCATCAGCTTTAGCTACACTGAAACTATTTTGAAAGGTTTTACTCTCAGCTCAACCAGAACTTTTCACGGACAGAAAAAATAAATTCTGCTTTCTGTCTCTCCTTCTCTCCCTCCCCTCTTATGTTTTCCTTCAGATATATCCAGCTATGGATATGGACAGTGCCAGTTCAGTGGTGCTGCAGGCTTTAACCCAAGCTACCAGTCAGGACACAGCTGTGCTCAAGCCTGCGGAGGAGCAGCTCCGGCAGTGGGAGACCCAGCCAGGCTTCTACTCAGTCCTTCTGGTGAGGGGATGATATCAAAGAAGAGAAATAAAGTCTACATCAAAACCACTAAAACTAATAAATAAATATCTTAATGGGGTATTTTGTTGAAAGTTAGATGCCACCGGGTTTAATTTATCTGCTGAAACGTATCATTTTAGGGCTTCTTTGTTTTCAGATGGATGGAAATATTTCTCTCGGCATTAGAACAGGACACTGAGGAGCAAGATATATTCTGTTTTAACAGTTTGTCCAGTCACCTTCACATGAAAGTAACTAACAAGTTTTTTTTTCTTTTTTTAACCACATGAACTGTCAATATGCAAAAGCATGTGTGGTGACAAAGCTGGTCAACAATGCCAGGTTAAAAATCATAATGACAGCTGAATTTAATTCAGTTGCGTCAGTTTGTGGGTGCATCAGGTTCGCCAAGGGCTTTGTTACACCAAGTGGCACCTACCACTTGGTGTCTTTTCACCACAAAGCCCTTGTGGATCCTCACACATTTTTGTTTGCTGTCTAAACCATACAATACAATACAATGAGATGGATTTCACTTTCATCTCTCTGCATTTCGTAAATAAATTGGCGCAGGTTGTGTTCTGCAAGGCTAAGCTCGAATGATTATTACATTCATGGAACAGTTTATTATTTTCCTTTATATTTGCCAATAATACACTGTAGATTTGTGAGACAACACTGCATGCGATTTCCTTTTCACGTTGGAAGTCTCTCCGAAAATTTCTTTTGAAACAACTTCTCCACGATGTGAAATATAGTGAAATTAACGATAGCTTTTGTTGTCTGTCTCCTCTCGTAGTCCTGTTGCGTCTTAGACATGGGATATGTTACATTCCGGGTTTTACAGTGACATGATCTTATTATTCAAACATTGATGATATTTGTTGATGTTACAACAGTTACTGAATGAGCCATGCTTCTTGCACAATGAGTACTATCGGTGAGCTCTAACAGTACATCACGTAATATTAGATGCATTAGGTTAGACTTCCTCTTTTAACCGTATTAGAAGAAAACATTTTCACAGCTACTTTGATAATTTGCAAGATGACACCCTATTAGTAATGTGTAAGTTTGTAAAGACAGCTTTGTGAGGTGAGGTACACAAAGTAATTTGTTGTTAGCTTCTGATTATTCCGGTCTTTATTTTGGGGTGTTTTTATTTTTTATTTTATTTATTTTATTTTTTTTAAAGGCAGTAAATGTAGTTACCACTGTTGTGCTATGTGACTAAAAATGCTGAGCTCTCTCTCTTTGGAGAAGCATAAGGATAAATCCTCCTGATGATGATGCTGCAGGTATTGAATCTGTGCTGCAGTATTAAATTAATGATGACGCTGATGAAGGCTACAAGCGGAAACGTGCTGCTTAAGCAATAAAGGTCTTCTGTATACTCAGTATTGGGAAGGTTACTTTTAAAATGTATTCCACTACAGATACCAGAATACATACTCCAAAATGTATTTTGTAACATATTCTGTTACGTTACTCAATAAGAGTAACGTATTCTGAATACTTTGGATTACTTAATATATTATCAAATTACAACTACATGAAAGTACTATTGCTGTGTGATTTATTACTATTACTGAAGGCTACTCGCCATACCAATACCAACTAGATTTTTAAATCGTAATATAAAATGAGTAACAGTAGGTTGACATTAGGTAAGGCTGCACTTTTTGCAGCGATCTCGTATAGAAAACAGGTCCGCGGCTCCGAACCGTAGTAAAGGGACCTCTGACTAATTCGTTGGGTTCCGTGTCGGGCTCGTAGCCAAAAACTAGCTTTACTTTGTTGTTTGGGTCAAGTTTGCTAGCGAGAGACAGAGATGGGCGTTGAAAGGCTGCTCCACCAGAACTTATTGTTTCGGAGGAAAACACGAACACGGTGTACAGTCAAGTCTTAAGAACTTACTTAGAACTGGGCTACACTGCCCATGAGGCTACATTCTTTAGGGCTATGCCTGTAACACTCTACCTATTGCTTTCATATTGAATCATTTTTTGTACAATAATTTTTAATTATGCGGGCCGCAAGTGGGGGTGACATGGGGCATGAGATTGAGACACAGGCATTAGAGCTTCTTAATGTGTTTTGTTTGGGTTTCCACCGGCGTGGAATTACCAAAAATAGAGAGGGGACAGCCTAACATAGGAAAAGACCGCAGTGTAATCCTTTTAATTCAACAAAGTAACTGTATTCTGAATACCACCTTTTTAAACGGTAACTGTAATGGAATACTGTTACTCATATTTTGTATTTTAAATACGTAACGGCGATACATGTATTCCGTTACTCCCCAACACTGTGTATACTACAGGTGTTGCTGGATCTTCCATCTCTTTAGTAATCAGTTAACTCAGGAAAATAACTTTTAGACTTACCGGTCACATTGTTGGGTACAGCACTTAAACTGATGCTACTAACGTAAATACCTAATCAACAAATTATATGGCAGCAACTCAGTGCAATTAGGCATGTAGACATGACCAAGATGATCTGCTGAAGTTCAAACTCAATGTCAAAACAGGGAAAAAAAAGGTGATTTCAAGTGGCTTGGCATGGTTGTTGGTGCTAGACAGGCTGGTCCTAATATTTCAGAAACTTTGTAATATCCACTGAACAGCCGCTCTCTGGACAAAAATGCGTTGTTGCTGCCAGAGGTCAGGGGAGATGGCTTCACTGCTTCAAGCTAATAAGAAGACCACAATAACTCCACTTGTTACAATCAAGGTATGCAGAAGAGTATCTGAACACCCAATATGAAGGTGACACATTTGCCAGCTAAGAATAGGAACCTACAGCTCACACGACATCACCAAAATTGACAATAAAAGGTTGCCCCATCAGGGCTCGCAAAATTTTAAAATCTCTGGTAGCCCTTCGGGCAGGCATTCTTCCATTTTTGGTAGCCCAAAATAAATTTAAGTAGCCCGAATAAAAAATAAAGCAATTTTTTTATGTTTTGTTTCCGTTGCAATATTATACATTAAAGTATAATATTGTGACGAAATATTGTTACAAGAGAAACAAAATTAATCTCTCACCTCCAAAATTAATAAAAAAAAATTGTTAAAATACAAATCACAACAACTGTATAAAAATTACAAACATCAACTCAAATACTTGGTTCAAATTGAACAGAAATTTCTATGAACTTGTAAGAACTGTGTAGAACATGAATCAGTCTGTGTCAGATCCTGAATTTGAAATTTCCACTGAAGTCACGGGTAAGAAGTAAGTGGAACCAAGATCTAGGCCATTTGCTTTTTGAAGTTTGCAAAGACTGCTAAATTTTACCAATGGTAGTTCACTCTTTGCAACATAGCACGCTGTTCTAAACAGCTTTTTTAGGAGTTCTTGTTGTGCTTGGTTTATTTTTAGTATGTTTTTTGCAATTGCTGTTTGTTCTGGGAAAAATACTGCAGACTGGGCAATAATGCATTTCTTGCATTTCTCATGGGTTCTAATGGGGGCCTTTCTTAAAATGACTGGTCCCAGTAACAAAGGCGCTTGTCGACTCAGAAATCAAATGAAACTCACAACACACCTGGCAGAACATCATGTTATATAGCTCGTCGTATTCCAGCCACAGAAATTATTTTGTCCATGAAACCAAAAAAGCTGCACTTTCTTTTTGCCTCATAGTCTGATTTGTCATAACTTTTCCGTTTTGTGGTAAGCTTTTCTTTGGCTGCCCCTTCTTCACCCTGACCTGTCTTATTTGGCTCAGCAGAACTAAAATACCAGCGTAAATCCTGCTGCTTTTACACACGTACTTACATAACGGTCAGCGATTCTTTGCGCACTCAACCTCTCACATGTTTAATTAAGCTTGCTGCGAGAGATTTCACTTGTCATGTTTGAATAGTAAGCCAATGAGTGATAAGACGATGTCACAGTGCTGCTGCTCTCTACACACCGTTCGCGCGATCGCAAAATGAAACTGAAAGCAAAAACAAGCGCAAATTCAAACGCGATTTCAATATGTCACATATTGACAGTGGCTCACCGATGCCAATGACATAATTACTCAGCTACATTGGCGAAAGAATGCAAAAGCATAGACATATATTTTCCTTCCTATGATAGCCCGACGGGCAGGGCTGAGTTAGATTTTGGTAGCCCGACTGGAAAAATCGCTAGCCCCGGGACGTCGGGCTAGCGATTTTGCGAGCCCTGCCCATACTTTGGGCCCCTTAGTACCAATTGAGCATTGTTTAAACACCCGAGCCTACCTGAGTAATGTGGCTGGCCATCTCCATCTCTTTTTGACCACACTTTTTTTTGTGAAGGCTGTTTTCGTTGTCATTTCGTGATGGCTGCTTCCAGCAGGAGTAATGCACTCAAAGTCACAAAGGTCCAAAGATTTCTTTTGATATAGCACTGTACTTCAGTGGCCTTCAAAGTCATGAGATCGTAATCCAGCATAGCACCTGTTGGGTGTGGTGGAATGGGAGAGTCACATCATTGATGTACAGCCAACAAATCTGGTGCAACTGTGTGATACTGTTGTGTCTGAGGAATGGGGTCACGTTGTTGAAGCTGTGCCACAAAGAATTTAGGCAGTTCTGAAGTTTTTTGGTTTTTCCCAAGTGCTTTTTCAACAAAACAAGGGATTTTCAACATAGCATTTCTAAAAATACTAGTTTTCTTTATAAAGCATAAAATATTTGTATTTACACACATTAACAGAATTATTTAAGAAAAACTAAAAATTACCAGTGGCAATATTATCAGCTCTCTGGAAAACTAAACCTTTTATTGAGCACAAAGCACTGCTGTGAACTGATGTGTTTTAATGCTTGAAGCTTGTAAAATCAAGTTAAAACTGAAGGTTATCTTAAAAAACAGTATAAAAACTTGAGGAAAAAAATATGATACTAGAAACAAAAGAAATCCGATTAAACTTGAGAAATAGAATTGTTGGTGCTTACATATAAGAAGATGGATATACAAAGTTATCACAGCGTATAGTGTATAACTATTGAAAAATCGAAGAGAGAGCCACACAGTATAGAACAAACCTGACAGAGGTAGGAAGCAAAAGATTTGAAGGACTCTAAAAAAGACAACTAGTGAAAGCTGTGTCTAAAGACCCCAGAACAAGTGCCAAGACATTAGTGGATGACTAGCAAAGTGTCAAAGAAGACGATCCTGCACAGAAATGGACAAAGAAAGGTTTGCAACCTTGCAGGAAACGTGCGAGACTTGTTTAAAGCTACAACAAGTCACAGCGGGCTGTTACCCAGAAAAAAGGATACACAATACACAATTGTCTATTAGTAACAGGGAGGCTAATAGTAATAGTTGACCCTGGTAGTTTTTGTAAAATAATAACAAGCTGGTTTTTTGCATATCTCATATGTATAGGACCAACTACGAGATTTCCCTGAGGTTAGTTAGGACATAGAGAGTGATGGCGAGGCATAAAGTGCAAGTTCCTCCTGCATGGAGGTTTTTTTTTTTTTTTTTTGTTTGTTTTAAATTCCCCCCTAAATTATTGCTGTTCAGGGCATTCTCCAACAAGCTTGACTGAGAGAGCCGAGCATCTAACGATGTGTGAGACAGTTCTGTGAGCCTGTCTCTTCCTGGATGCAGTTCAGACTTGTGCCATTTTAAAAGTGATAAGTGAATGTTACCAGAGCCAGCCAAATAAGATTGTAACTTTTATGGAAAGGAAATAAATGTTGCTCATAAAACTGATGCATTCAGATGGCCTCGGATTAATGGAGGAGAATGCACATCAGAATGTGACTTTTGTTTCTCTCCTTTAATGGCCCATCATAATTGCAAGTGTAGGATGGCCAAGATGTTAACTTTGACCTTACATTGTAAAAATGTAAAAGTCATTTTCTTTTCTTTCGCGTGAACTTTTTTCTATATGGGTTTCTTAGTCTGGATAGACATAGGTACAAACTGTAGCATAATTGGTGGGGACATACAATCACAAGGTGGTTTATTATTACATTTGTAATACTGAAAATCACCACAAACTTTTTCTTTAACTCACTTTAAAAGCGTATGTGCTTTGATGTTTTTTGGAATTGGGGGCGTAGGGTCATATTGCTAGATCCATCTCAAAAATCCCATCTTGGGTCATCCTTAGCTTTGAGTTCAGTGTTATCTCTGGAGTCACAGATGATTTAAATTTTCACGAGATGTTCCTGATACCATGGTCCCTGGCAATTACGCCATGGTGTGCTGTGTGCGCGCTGTCTCATCTCATTTAGTATGATAGCGGTCTCTCTTAATCTCTCACCTCAGAGATGGTACAGAAGGTGTCAGTAAATAAAGAGCAAGGGAACCAAACCAGCTGAATTACTGTTTCAGAGAGGAATCTGATGAGGATTTTGTTTCTTTCTTAACTTGCATAGTTAAATAAAAAAACAGATGAATATTTTAGGTCTGCATTAAAGCAAAAGTAAAAGTTATGCTTTTTGAAAAATCATGTTGAAAAGTCATTTTATCTCCCAAACTTGAAAGGACTGTTTCCAATCTTTGATGTTACTGTTCTCTCTTTATGGAGCCTCTGCCTTTGCCGTGTAAGGAAGAATGATTTTACACAGTATTTTCTGTGGTTACGTTTTAAATCTCAGTGATTTTGGCATTTATGATAAGTAAAGCTGCATTAGTTTGGTCACTTGAGACATATTGTAACATAAAGTCAGTGTGACCTGGATTTTAATGGTGCTGTATCTTAAAGGGCTTGTAGCCATCAGAGTACTGTGCAGTCCTACTCATTTGAGCTAACAAGGCACTGTGAGCTGAGCTGATTATATGTTTCTTTCCCACAGAATATCTTCAATAACCACATGCTGGATGTGAATGTCAGGTGGCTTGCGGTTCTGTACTTCAAAAATGGCATCGACAGATACTGGAGGAGAGTTGCACCTCAGTAAGTGCTTGCTTGTGTCACGTTCTCTGCTGCTAATCAGCCTCTTTATTCTGCCTTTCCATTTTAGACCTTTTCTTTTCTCTCCTGCAGCTCATCGTTTCCTTTCTTGTCTCTTCCACTCCTGAAGCATGTCTATTCATCGGTCTTAATCTCTTTGCCTGATTTTGAGGCTTTATTTTCAAATCTTTTTGTTTCATATTTGCAGTTGCAATTTTCTGTTTTGTCACAGCCTCCATGTCCTCCATTTTCCCATTGTCTTTCCTTCACTAGTTTTAGCTTACATCTGCATTTCTCTCTCCACCACTTCTCACAGCTGCCATTTCCCCCCTTTTTTACCTTCTGTCCTGATTATTCATATCATTGTGATTTGATTTTATGCTCGGTTTATTCTTTTGTCTCTTTTGTCTGGTGTAAGATCGGATTTTAGTAGTCAAAACCTACAAATTTTCTTCGGGTACCTGTCTAGCTGGCTTTTGTAAGTTATGAATGGACATTTGCTGTTAAACTCACAGGAGAGGAGCTGGTTGGAGGTAATCGGTTCTACCTAAGCACTCGTGGCCACTCTTTGACCGCTTTGCATTGTTGCAGTTCATTTTTGTTGTTGTTCTAAGTTTGGTAAGTTTTCTGCTCTTACCAAAGTTGATTCACTCTTGTCAGTAGTTCTGTAAACTAAATGTTACTTGGTGGAGTGCTGTGGTCCGTGGATTATTGATGCGATTACTTTTGGACAATGCAATTTACCCAGGGGTTGGATAGTGTGTGACTCAGCACAGTTCATGTGGTGTCAGTGTATGAAGTGTAGGCAACATGACATAACATTTTTGTTACAGCAGCTTACAGTAATAGACTTTAACTGAATGAATTTAAAAATTGCTAAAAAAAAATAAATCTGTGAGTGTGTTGCCAGATTTAGTTAACTTGAGGTTTTGAAATACTTTGTCCAGGTGCATTTACAATAGTTATTGTTTTTAAGTCATTAGTAAAGCCAAGTTTTTGCGTCAGTCCTTTAAATAAGCAATTATTGAACAGCAAGCCTTGGATTTTTGTCTCACTTTCTGAAGGGACTTTTAGTTACAGTACGATAGAGTAGTAGATGATGATAAATAGTTTTAACAAGTCATTGTTAAAAAAGCTAATGCCCATTTCCATCCAAAATGGTACAGGCCGCACCAACTCGGCTCTGTGTCCTGGCTCATTTTAGCACGACTGTGCCACTTGGAGCTAATAGTGCCGTCATCAGTGTTAATGTAACACATGTGCTGCAGCCCAGAAATTCTCCTATGAAAAAGGTCAACTTCCTTTTTAATGGACTTAATGAAAAAGCCTAAATTAAGATGGTACAAATGTAAAAGGTAAAGCAGATTTACAATCAAATAATAATCAAATATTAAAACTACAGAGAGGAATACAGTTAAAAATATGACATTAATGGATAATACAGTAATTTACCTGTTTACAATTACCCGCTCTGATCAACAGATGTTCCAGTGACTTCAAAAACTTAAAGCTGAAGAATTCTTACTTAACCTAATGTTAAACTGATAAATCTATTTGTTACATTTATGGCATCCCTGGTGTACTGTCAGCTTTGGGAAAACCGCTGACCTCGATGCAACCAGAACCAACATTGTACAAATGAAAAGGACGTTTATGCAGAACCGGGTGATTTACATTTTTAGTTGGAAATCGGTTGATTTAGCTGAATTGTTATGATGAGTTAATTTTATGGAGTTGTACTATAGTGTGCTCTAGTTTGACAAATGAATGAATAAATATTGTTAAAGTAGGATTTAAGTAATTTGCTTGTAAAATCACTTAAATTACTTGTAAAACAATAGAAAGCTGGCCTATATTCTCCACTGTTGCTGAGGGAGCAACTCACTTGAGCAACCTGCAGTTGCTAGAGAGGTTTTTACACCAAATCTGCTTTTTGTTCTGCATTTATTCAAATGCATTTTTGAAAATACATCTCCCTGCAACATATTATGTGGCTGGAAACACCCACATAATAGCCAGAACAACCTAATAAAATTTGGAGTTGAGTGTTTCCCTTTCAGGAAATTTTCAGTCTGTGCATTGTGTTAAATCTTTTTCTGTCTCTCACTTGGTTGATATTTTTCGCCCTAAAATCATCAGATTTTCTAGCTCCTTGCAGACTTACAAGGACAAAATGCGGCTCAGAAGCATACTTGCTTACGTTAATATATCTTTTAATCTTTCATCCTGTATTTCTTTAAAGCTTGCCTCACCCCCGTATTCCCAAAATATGTGTGTGTAGCAAATCTTGTATTACTAATTTGCAATCTCCCTGCAAGTAATTTGACTTCCACCCATCTCGCTTCTCTTTCTGCCACGGGTTACAGCATGAGTCACTCCTCACGGTTCTTCAAATCAGATGCTTTCAATGTGCCTAACTTCAGCAGCAGCTGAATTTGAACAGCATAAAACAACATATTTTCTTGCATATTCACACAAATTGTGACTATTTTGCGACCTCCAAAGTATATCTGGTTTGGAGGACAGCAGGTTTATTCAAAGTTTACTAATTAATTAATGCATTTCACAGGATCTTCACTTAATAATGTAACACATTTAATTGATTTTAATAAATCCCTTACCAAGTTGGCTATTTTGTCATATTCATTATTGCCATAATATTAAAGTCTGTGATTTGCACGTCTAGAATCCAAATTGAGATAATAGGGGTCTCTTAGGATATGTGCTGCATTCAACAATGCCAGGGCGGCTGGCACTCGCTCCTTGTAATGCGACATGGTGGCTCAGTAGTTGGCATTCTCGCCTTCAGCTAGAAAATTCTGGGTTTAACACTTGGTCCTGTTTTATTGTGGATAATTTGAATGAATATTCCTGCACACTACAGTCTGATTACTGTGTCTAAGATCAAAATAAATTCAATAAATCTGCAACATGAGGTACATGAATAAAGACATTGTGCAAAAAAGTAACAGTTTATCTATGTTAGGTCTACAATTAATGTGCAGTAGTATGCAAAAGTCTTGAGCCACTCCTCATTTCTTCATATGCAGTGATTTATTGAAAGGTTCAAATATGCATGGAAGTACTGTATGGAAGGTCAGTATTTGAGATGACCACCTTCTTCATCACAGTCTCTCCTCTTATGCAAGCTTTCTTATGATATCTTCAAGTAGTTTTAACGAATAGTTTTCAAACTTCTTAAAGGACATTCAAAGCTCTTCTTTGGATCTTGGTTGCCTTTGGTTTCATTTACTATCAAGATGATCCCACACTGCTTAAATAATGTTGAGGTCCGGGCTCTGGGGATGCCAGTAAGTGTCTTATTACGTCTATTGTGTTATTTTAAATTTATTTATTTTTTATATATCCAGGAATGTTTTTACTACATTGGCAGGGTGTTTGGGATCATTGTCATGTTGAAAAATGAAGCTGTTGCCAATCTGATGCTTTCCATATGGTACTGCATGATTCTTAAGAACATGTGCAAGAACGTCTGGCTGCTTGGAAGTGAGAAAGGAAAGGTGGTTTAAGGTTTTTGCGCAGTACTGTGAAAGCAAAATTACTGTGGGGCAAGATTCTTTTAAAGTAATACTGAAATACTGTACTCATTTATCTATAGACATTTTCAAATGTGTCTGTTTTTCTATATTAAGTGCTGCCTTTGTCTTTTTGTCAGCTTTATTGTTTCATCTCTCTTGACCTCTCTACTTCCTCTGAACAGCTTTTTGATTGGTTTGTTCGCAGTGCATTATCAGAAGAGGAGAAGACGTCATTGCGTGCTGGTCTAATCACAAACTTCAACGAGCCTGTCAATCAGGTGAGCAGGGAAAAAGGAGAAGGAAATAAACATGTTTGATCATTGTATACTGATGAATAAAACACTGATTTTGATTGAAGTGCTTTTATCAAAACCAGATAAGTTACAAAGGATCTGACTGACAGCATTAAGATTTTTTAGGCTGTCACAATGTGACTCCATAGAATGAGATTTGAAAGTGATGAAAGCTGCTAATTTTGCATACTGGGACTTTATTTGATGTTGAAGTTTCTCGATAGACATTTTTTTTGGGGGGGCTGTGTGGGGAAGGTTATAACAAACAAATAATTCAGGAGTCAAGCAGCGTAATACATCTGTCTGAGGGGACGTGGAACTTGGCCCTAAATGATGGCCATCCATCTTGGTTTCTACAGGTTGTATGTCCCTGTGGGACAGCTCTCGAACATCAGGACTGATCGGGTCCATATGGCAAGCAATGAATACGATTTGGACACCATATGTCTCTCTAGTCACAGCCTCTCGTGGAGTCCAAATTTCATGAGGGTGCTTTATGCTTGTGCATGAGAGAGTGAGTGTAACTTGTGTACAAATTGACTTACTGATGCTTGTGAGGATGCAAATTTAAATACTTAACTGTGTACTGCAAGACGTTCTGAGATAAATCTTTTATACAACCACAAGAGCAAGGTTTTCACATTAAAAAAAATTTCCATTACGTCTTGAGGTATAAAGTGTCCTTTTCATTTTGAGCTTGAAATTAATCTCGAAGTATTTAGTGTCTTACCGGCAGTTTGTGTTGGAGTAATGAGTAGACTTGAGCGATATTTGCTCAACTGTTGGGCTCAGTGGAAAGCCAATAAAAAAAATATGAGAAGTGAAGCTGTTACCAGATTATGTGATGCACATTGCAGATATAGCTCAGGCACAAGCACTCTATTTTAAAAATCAACTTAATCCATGCAACTGATTCCCTATCTGTCACCAGATGCATGTACTGTGTACACTGTGTTGATTGTAAAAGTTTGATATTCTGTGTCGTATTTGTTCGAGCTACTTATTTTTAAAAGAGAACCACGTAATAAAATTCCCATCAAGTTTGCTCCACCTTCTGCTGTGTTTATGCTTTGCCCCTGGTCAACTTCTCTTTCCTGCATGTATTTTTTTTTTTTCCAACAGATAGCAACCCAGATCGCAGTACTGATAGCCAAGGTGGCCCGTCTGGACTGCCCCAGGCAATGGCCAGAGCTCATCCCCATTCTGCTCGAGTCTGTGAAGGGTCAGGATGGCCTGCAGCAGCACAGAGCGCTGTTAACCTTCTATCATGTCACCAAAACTCTAGCATCCAAACGACTGGCGCAGGACAGACGGCTTTTTCAGGATGTAAGTCCACAATATTAGCTGGTCCAGTGTTGATACAAAATTCTATTACAACCTTTTTGTTCTCCATTGCTTTTTATTCTTATTTGTATTCTTATTCTTATTCTTAGTGGGGTTTTTTTTTTTAGCTGTGTTTTGCTCTTTATACATCAGTGGTATATACCTGAATAAAAGGTTATGTTAGGTAAACAGTGAAACCTTCTGGATTTTTATACGTTGCAGGTTGCAGCCTCCTGCTCTCTGCAATATAACTTTTTTTGTTTGTTGCTATTTTTTTCCTCCTTCAGAAGATTTTGAAAAAGAATAGATGAATACTAAGATTATCCTGAGACTTGCGTTGTTTTTTTCCCCTCCAGTTTTAGGTTTTTGTCTTTAGGAGATGCTGTTTAGCTTCTGTTAGAAGCATGTTAAATACAAGATTTAAAGTAAAAATATTCCCTGATCATACATGACTCAAGCATGGTTGACTTGTTTAGAAATGGTTATTAGCATTTCCGTGTCTTTGTTGATATTGCGTTGAGACAAATGAACTTTTGAGTAAGTATTTCTGGTATTTCTGGTGAATATAGCGTATATTATACAATATTTTTCTTTCATGCTTGATTTAAATTTGAGTTTAAAAAAAAGGCCATTTGTGGAGAGAAGGATTTTAGAGGAATGAGATGATCAAGCAGAGGGAAGATGGAGACAAACAGAGGGTGAAAGGACATGAGAGCAGTGGCTGAGACCAAATAGTTGGATCCCAGGCAGAGGCGTCCTGTATGCCAAAATTTCTGCCCTTAGGCAACACAAGAAACAAAGGCAGCCTGAGCCCCATTAAACAGCGCACTCATTTAATGATGCACTGATGACTTTGACACTGAATCTCCTCTCTTCCTCTTCTCCTCTTTTCTCCTCTCCTCCTCTCTTCTTCTAATAATCATGTGTATACTTATTCATACAAACATTTTGCTTATGCTGTAATTATATTCTCAGATAGTAATTGGATAGTAATTCTAAGACTGGTAACGCTGCTTATTTCATTGGGATCCGGTTTAGTTCGGCAGTGTGAAAGATTACAAAAAAGTATTGTAGTGTTGGAGGGCCATTAGGGAGAGGATTAATTCAAAAATCGGGTTCGCCTTAGGGCCTTACAGACCTATACTTAAAGGCACCTTAATAGTTTTTAATTTTTTTTTGTTCTTTTTGATTCATGGGGTAGAAAATGCAAATGGCAAGGATGTACTAGTTTTTTTACACAGATGTAGCACAGTGAGGAATAAAAAGGGGGATTAGACGGTAGATTACAATGCATCTGTCGACTGGAGTAGGTTGTTATATTTTTTTGAATGTCTGTAACATTTGGAAACTGTGTATTGACGCCTTGATGCGATTTACCTGTTGTGCATTCACAGAATGTAATGAAACTGTAAAAACTCATATAAATAGCGTATTAGTCTACTGAAACACCAAGACTGAGGAAGTCATGAGAACAATATGAAGTTGTTTTCTGAACTTGGCTCATCACTTTTAGGCTCCATGGGTTGGATTAGTCTGGGATGTGAGGAATGGAAAACGACAAGCTGTAGAGAAATCTCTCCGAAGAAGAAACTTGCCAATCTTGCGGTTTCTCTAAAGAATATATCAAAGCCTATGCTGTGCTGTCAAAGTAGGGATTTCTCTTTGAACAGCCGAACATCAACTTAACCACTGATTCTCAGATTTTTCCCACTTGACTCTTGAGTGTTACCAAGAGCGCAAAGTTCCTCTGGCTAGAAGTTGCTTGCTTTCCTTGTTTGATATATGGTGTTCACAATTTTCCACAGAGTAATTTTAATATGGGTTTCTTGTTTATCTTAATCAAATAGCAAGCACTTGACTGTTATCCCACTGCAATGTTATTGTCAATTTTGAATAGTTAATGAGATTTAATGGTTAGAATCCCCCCCCCCCCCCCCCCCCCCCCCCCCCTTACACTTACTCTCTTCCTTTGGCAGATTTGTTGGATGTTTTAAGCAGACATTGTCACACTTGGCTGATAGAACTGAGTGCTTTTTATCTACCTTTGATGATCTTGTTTTGCATCTACAGGATGCTGCTATCATGGAGGGGGAAAGTGTAATTGGTTTGAGCCCAAATAATACTGAGACTATAATTGGAAGTTCATTTGGAGCTAAATTAGACCTGTTATTCACAGGTCCATCTTTCCTTCCTGTTTGTTTGAGTGTATCACCAGCAATTGAGTTTCTGATGTTCCACGTAGGGACGCGGCGATTTAATAGCCGCTCTCCAACAACGACCTTGTTGTCACCATATCAACCAATAAAATAACATTTTCAGATGTCAGTGGCCGATGTTTACCTGTAGTCACATTAATTTGTGCAAAGTGATCCAAGATGGTGTGCTGAAGGGATATTTTTAATGTTAATAAACCAATAAACAATAAAAAACAGTAAATAAAAACAAAAGTAGGTTCTTGTACAAAGCTACACTCATATTAGCCCAGAATTTCTTGCGCATTTATGTTGAGTGAAATGACCTCAAATGCTTTCAAGCCCCAGATTAACCCAGGTGTGCCTGACCAAAATGTTAATGTGTATGTTGGCAGCTGGCATCGGGCATCTACAGCTTTGCATGCTCCCTGTGGAGCCATCACACAGACTGCTTCCTCCAGCAGATCTACGCCAGAGATGAGGCTGCGGCACTCAGCTCGCTGGAGAGGACACTACTCTCTCTTAAAGGTAGCAACACTTGCATAGACACATGCACGCATGCCACAAACCTGCATTATCATGCAAAGACATGCAGTCACCTATTAGCACAACATGGTAATATAATCGTTATGATCCCACCATTTGATTAAAAACATAGATAATTGAACATGCAAACTTGGAATATTAATATATGCAGCTGCTTATTGAAACACTAATTATGAGGAGATGTTGAATAGAGTTAATTTTTAATTAGTGAAAATCCTGCATAGTGATGTTTTTGTGCTCCTTTTAGTGCTTCGCAAACTGACAGTCCATGGATTTCAAGAGCCACAACAGAATATGGAAGTAATGGTGAGTCTCAAGTTATTTCAGCTGTGGCTGCTTTAGTACCTCTCATATTTGGGAAAAGCTGATATTTTTCTGTTGGTGTTTTGGGTCAAAAACGACTCCAGTCACAGCGTGCAAAATATGGATGGCCACGATGATTGAAAGTGCCTTGAGCCTTGTCTCGGTTCAAAGAGTCCGGAGCTCTTCTCTCACTTCTAGTGTGAAGAAAGTTTGACTCCATGAAACTGTTAATTCAATTTAGTTTAAATCTGGTTTAAAAAAAATCTTTAGCATGTGCCTGGATAGGGCTTTGGTTTCCTCATGGCTCAGAGTTAATGGAATCATTTGCACAAACTGTTCCAGTTCTTTGAACTCCAGTTTCATATTCTGAGTATCTCCTGTTTGGTGAAAGAATAATAATGAATGCTGAACAAGAATAATTGATAAACCATGTTCCTGGTTATTTTTTGAAGGATTAAGGCTTTTTGAATTTGATTTTAGCCAAGAGAATTCATGCTTGGAATTTTAATGTATTTTAAGTACCAAAATAAAATGGAAAACATTTTGGTGCATTTACCTGTTCTGTACCTAAACGAATTATATCTTGAGCACATTGTACAGTCCTATAATGCTGCTAACTATACTGACGATAATTATTATTTTTTTTATCAGATAACCTTTTCAGTATAGCAAATTGAATGCACTTAGGACTAAATTATCTACTAATGCAGTGAAAAAATAGATATAAACCTTTAGGCTTACTGATTTAAAGCTTTCAGGTGCTACCTAACATTCAGTGAAGGTAAGTGCTCTTGAGGGTCTGAAAAGAAAATTACCTGAAATCGCTATGCTGTATATGTAGGCAAGTGAAAAGAACATAAATGAATTCCATGTAAAACTGTGATGAGCAGTATTTCTTATTTTCCTGGATTTATGCTTTTTTTCACCTAAAGGATGCCAGCACTGGTATAACCTGTGGGCTGAAATATATAACAATATAGCCTCGGACAGATGTGACCTCATCAGATTTTTCATTTAAAAAAAACAACAAAACTTCTCAATTTTCGTTTATCTTCTGTGAATTTTAACTCGTAGTAAAATGTACATTTGTTACATATTCATACACACAGTGTGATTAAATTGACAGATCCCAAACTGTTGTATTTTTGTTCTCTGGTCTTTTTTGAAAGCACTGAGTAACCATCTATGGTACAGGCTGGAAAATGTTAGTGAACCTCTGTGTTAATGACTTCCCCAAAAGCTATTTGGAGTCAGGGTTTCCAATTAAGTAGATTAGATTGGAGGTGCGGGTCGTATGTTGTTGCACTCTGTGAAAGTAAAGGCAGTCAGTAACAACTTTGACATTAAAGATATGCTTAAAGCTATCCAGAATTGCTGGCTATTACTAATTAATGATATACATACATATAGGTTCTGTCAATCTATTAAAACCAGAACAACTGAAAATTAAAAATACATGTTAGTTGCCAAAGGGGAATTCAGTTTGTCCTTTTGTCTTTGATACAATGTAAGTCGTCACAAAAGGTCAACAAGTCATTAACATTAAAAATGGGGTCTGTTGTTGCTGTGCCGTTTCTGTCTTTGTGCTTCTGCTGTTATGTTTCTGTCATTTCTGATTTTTATTGCTTTATTTGTTTTTTCCTGCTTTTTTATGCTTGTAGATGGCAAGGACATTTTTATGACAGAAAAAAATGTTTACTGCGCCCTGTTTCTCCACTAATGAGACGACAACTTAGCCTCCAGGCTGAAGGTTATAAGATGGTCACAATATTTTCATTAAACGGATGTTTGCCTCATGCTTTCACTGGTTATTCCAGCTCATTGTAGTGTTTCATATTTAATTTACATTGTTGCTTTTCTTAGTAATTACTACTTTGATAGCTGTTTTCATTCTCCTGGTGCTGAATAAACACAGGAATATGCCTACCTTGAATCTACTTAGGCAACTATGTTTTAATATAACTCACTATGTTAAAATCAAGTTCTTTAAAATATTAATATTAGGCTCCAAGTGTGCACTGGAAGAAGTTGTGTAATCTTTTAAAAATAATTAGGCGTTGAAGGTTCTCACATAAACAAGCAACATAATGCCATTATGACTAAGCACAGAGTAACTATCTTAAACTGTTTAATGCTGTATTTACACTTGGAAAAACAGTGGTTTGAACCTGACATGACAAAAAGGATTCCCATTGTGTGCAATGATCTTGTTGCCTTTCAAATGATTGCTGAAAAGATGGGGACCAGTGCAGTCTTGAAAGAGACTTTGGTGCATCAACATAGCAATAAAATGGCAAGAAGATATAGTCAGTCTCCTATCAGTCTGTTATAAGATTGCGATTGAATGGGGTCAAATTTGCAATCTATTTTGATAAGTAAAATTTGCAAAATCTGTTGTAAACGTGTTGCAGTCTACATACGCAGAAGTTCACATTAACTACCACATTAATTACTTGCATTCAGAGTCCAGCCAGAGTCTTGTAGATCTGAAAGAGAATTCCCTCCTCTGATAGTGATGTAGCTACTGTGGATGGAGATTTATCTACAGAATGATATGGGCACTCAGCAGTCTTGCTTTTATATAGGAATATAATCAGAATACAACCAGTTAGCAACCATTTGAGTCGACTCCCCTGTTGCACAGAGATAGCCAAGTTGTGCTTATTGGAGCAGACTGTCTCACATTGATTGCAATGTGTTGGTAATGGCAATTATTATCTGCAATGGCAATTATTTGAAAAGCTGTCTGAGAGTGATTGCAGCGAGTCTGAGTCAGACCCTTGATTGTTTGGAGACAAAGGAAAATGTTTCCTTTTTCCAACATTTCTTTCTTTTTATTGGACATAACTTAAAGTTAATGTTGGGGGAAAAAGAGCTGATTCAGAGTGGGTAATGTCTCTTAAATCAATAAAAAAAAAAAAAACAGTTAATAAGAAATTACCCTTTTTTCTGAATAAAAAACTTATAGTTATTCACTCTTTTGCCATGTGTTAAGCTTTTTACCCCTCAGCTCAAAAGACTGATGGGAAATTGTCACTACCACGCCGGCGGGCGGCATGGACACGCAAGTTTGAGTGTGATAACTCAAGAATAAGTGCACTGAGGAGTTTCAATTGATGTCATAGGTGTGTCTATTAGAAGGCTGAGGGGTAGCACTGGCAGTTGCCAGTATTTTTTAATAATTTAATAATAATCTAATTTAAATTGTTTTGAATGTTTTTAGCTACTGCTCCATGTTTTTTATTTAAGTTTGTCGGAGAGTTGTGATGGTTTATGGATGTGTCATGCTTATGTGTTGATTAGTTCTTTAAGAATTTGATGAGTTGTCACCTCTCATTTTGCTCTTCCTTTGATGATGGGTGTGATGATGAAGAAAACCCTTTTAATTTATATTGCATGATCTAATTTCTAGTTCCCTTTCAAGGTCATGTTTCTGTCAGGAACTGAAGTGAAGTGTCTGTAGGTTACTGGGTTGCTTGAGTTGCTTCATTGATTTTGATAGCTGGTATGTGTCAAATGTTCTATAACAAAATAATAAGAATCATGCTATAAGATGAGCCTGATATTATGTGTATAAAGGACACCTTTTATATGCTATAACTTATGTTGATTGAGCACCCTTTTCACATAATAATAAAACTGTAACCCTTGAAAATTTCTAGTTTTCTTTCAGATTTTAAGTCATCAGTAACAGATAAAGTAATGCTGCTCATTCCTGTCAGTCTACATTCTAGACATTTGTACTGTTTTGCTCAGACATTATTCTTACCCAACAATAGCTATGAACAATAAAATACTTTTTTTTAAATATGTTGTGACACTCGGTTTTAACTATGTCCTCTTCTTATGAAGTTATGAGGGCTCAAAAATACTCAAAAAATGAAATACAGCAAAAATTCAACCCATTCATTGCTTAATGTCATAATTCTGCATTGTTTCATTAAATATACAAAAGTTGATATACACAAAATAAAACAGTTAACCACTTATGAAGTGGTCAGGAACTGACTGACTTTACATAGAATGATCCTAAAAGGCTTGGTTAGTTGGACTTGCTGTAGTGCTCATTGAATATAGAGACTAATTTCTTTGTTCTCCTCATACAATAGTGTGGATTTGTTTTTGCTTCCAAGGAGCAAAATGAAGTGGTGTTGAGCAATAGTTCTGCAGGCTTTGTGAAGGTCTTTGAAAGTTTTTCTGTGGACACTTTCTTTTTTGGTCATTTTCAGTCCAGTTCAGTCCAGTCCTTGTACCTGACCATTTTCAGAGGAGGTATTTTTTGTTAAAGCCAATTAGGTGTTATTAAAAAAACACCTAATTCAAGGGATCAACTAGTGTTGTGCTATACAAATAAATTTGATTTGATTTGTGTTTACACATGACAGATAGGATAGCGAAGAACAAATTTTAAATTGTGTCTTTTACTGAAAGCACATAATTTGTTCCCATTTATTTAGTTCAGTGCATAAAACACCCCACCAAAGATGACAAACTAATATTTTTGCACCAATAGGATGATTCCCAAAGAGCGATTAGCTGAAAACATGATATATCATGGCATGGTGTGCAGTGCCCTAAAAACAAACAAAAAACTGGATCAAGTGGATGATAAAAGAAGTGTCAGGCCTAAAACTGAAACCTGAGAAATGGATCTGACCTTTCAGCTGATCAATCTACTGTTCACTGAAGCTTCAACAAAAATGGTCTCAGCTGAGGGGTGATAATCAAGAAGCCATTTGAAAGGAAGGGAAATAGGAAGAAAAGGTTTGCGGTATGACAAATTACACAAGAACTATACTGAAATTGAGTTCTAACTGGAAACAGGTCTTATGGAGTGATAAATGCGAACTTGAAATTTTTTCGTTCAGATTGTTGTCAGTATCTACAGGGGAGACGGAGAGAGGTACAGCACTGAGTGTGTACAGTAAAACACAGTGGAGGCTTTGTGGAGGATCCACCATCAAATACTATATGGAAAATGTTGTTGGTAGGCAATAGCTTCATTCTTCAGCATGGGGGTTATCCTAAACACACTGCCAGTGTAGTAAAAGCACATCTGCATAAGGTTAGTGGTTCGATGGCTGGTTGCTCCAGTCTGTATGATAAGTATCCTTGGTTGAGATACTGGACCCAAGTTGCTCTCCAACCTGTTCATTGGAGCGTGTGGAGTGTTAGACAGAAAACACTTGGGTAGAAAAGGATTGAAAAAAGTGCATGTATAAGTGAGTGACTAAAGCAGATTGAGCGCTCAAGTGGATTAGGAAAGAACTATATAAAAACCAGTTTGGTGCATAAGAACAATGGAACACCACTCATCCTAGATTGGCCTCCCCAGAGCCCAGACCTCAACATCACTGAAGCAATGTGTGATAAAACCGACATAAAATGGAACAAAAGGCAACCAACATCCAAAGAAAGCTTTAAATGTCCGCTTAGAAGTTCGGAGAACTGTCCCTTAAAATTACTTGAAGGCTGTAAGAAAACTTGCATAAGAGTTCAGGCTGTGTTGGAGAATAAATGTGGTCATCCCAAATGGAACAAAGCGGTGGACTGATACTTTTGCACATTACTATATGCCATTGATTTTAGTGTCCAGTGTATTCAAATTCCACATTTTCAGAAGAATGAGCTGTGCAGCCATCTGTTGGCACTTCCCCTGAACTCTGCTTAGTGTGTCACAGCTCTATGGCATCGTTTATGGAGTTCATACTTGTGGTCCCATTAAAAAGTTGTTTTACAATGAATCTCTTTACACATGACATGAGCGTTCTGAAAAGATTACGTTTGTTTTCTTCTCACCACAGTGACTGCATTATTGCAGAACTGCAGTGAGTTGGAAAATACTGTCTCTAAGAATAAAGAACATTGTCACTCTGCACACAGGCTGCCACAGTGATGAATTGTAAAACTCATTTTGCAGTTGATAATCTTCCTGGCTTGATTGTCAAACAATCACTAAAAGAGTGAGGATGCAATAGAATTTCAATAGAGCTCGTTCGACATAGACAAAACACACTAAAGCTGGATGAATAACATCCAGGAGCTTTCCAGCATCTTTGTGTCACTCCATTCCAAAAAGTTATGCATTAAAAAAAGGCACATTCACTTGTGCCATTGTAAAACTGGTCTGTGCCCATATACTTGATCACAGAGCTAAAACATTCACTACTTAAATTGCCACTTACTGCCTTTCCCTTAGATCTTTTCTCAAAGCGAACTAGCCTATTTGACACTCATCTGCCTTTTTCATCTCCTACTTCTCACAGTACTGCTGACATACCCATTTGATGACTATCACTCTGTATCCATTTGCCATCTCTGTTCATTTTGCTGACATTTGTTTGCTTTTCTCATCCTTGTGCATTCTTCCCTGGCATTGCTATTAGCCTCATTTCCCTTCCTCTTTAGTTCTAGAATATTTTTTGACATGGCTGATTTGATTGAAAATTATTTTCCACCCCCTTTTCACAGTTTGTAATTTCCTACATGCTCCATTTTGATATCCCCCCGATGCACCTTGCCTATACTCCTCTGTCTAAATCCCACCATGAGCACATCGAACGCTTGCTGTGAACCGTGTTCTCTGTAATTTTCCACACTGTCTTCTGTGCTCCACTTGTGACCCCCCCGTTTCTTCACTCACTCGTTTTAGGACCTTTAGTTGTTGACTAGACTGTGTTGGCTGAACGCGTGATTAATGCCACTGCTGTTGACCTCAAGGGTGCACATTATTGCAGAACTAAACAGTTGTGTCTCCATATATCATCTAATTTCCCATGCTAAGCCATGACTATACCAGGCTACAGAAAATTAATTCTCTTTCATACCGAGTAGCTGTATACTCCTGAATAAAGCTGCAAGCATCCCCACCTACACAAATACCAAAAGTTATTCCCTTGTCAGTATATATCCCCTGGAGCAATACTAATGAAGCCATCATCAGTGATTCAAATGCAAATGTCAGAGATTAAACTTTATTTCACCCTCTCTTCCTTTTTAGGGCTTCCTGAATGCAGTGTTTGAAAGGCTAAAACAGTTCTTGGAATGCTGTAAGTATATGTTGCTTTCTTTTTCCTTAAGTATATGATTGTAGGCTTCACACTTCAGTAAAGGTGTTAGTGGTGCTTCATGTAGTGCACGCAGAAGGCATTTCCTGTAAAGTCTCCGATAATTTATAATTTCTGAAGTTAGGTGGTCGCATTGAAAATGAAAAGTTCAGAGAGAGTCATCCTAACGAGCCTTGTTTTTCATTAATTTATATTCTGAAGTATTGGAACATGTCTAATTACAAGGTTTGAATTAGTTTGAATTAAAGACATCCTAATCTATGAATATTTTATGTCTTGAGGAAAAAATTAAAAGACATAATGAATTGTCTTTGATAATCATGTGCGCGCGCATGTGAACATAAGTTCAAGGTATAAAAAAAGCATGACATAATCCCACCTATCAGCCGCGCCTATCCTATTATTTGCCTCTTTTCCTTGATATTATGTTGTTTTAGTTGTGATGATAGTTCTTTACTGTCGTTTTTCAACGTTTTCCTGACCTGTAGTTTTATATCTGGGTTATGAGCAGCAGTGGAATTTAAAACAGTATTTCTTTCACTTCACAAACTTCAAACTCAAAAAGCCAACATTGCTATTTAATAGTGTATTTAATGAGTTTCATCAGTGCTGCTCAAAACAGCCTGAGGGTGTGTGGAATGTATCCTGTGTTTTACTTTATCACAGCCTTTGAGTGGGGACTTCTTTTGATGGAAGGTATTTGCAATTTTGGGCCATGTTGTTCTAGGTACTAAAGTGTCACAGAAATTCATCCAGGAATTTAGAATCTACTTTTAATCTAATCTCCAAAGATCCCTTTTGGTTTTCTTTCATCTGGATCACAATCGGCCTGTGAGGTGTGACTACACGGTTGCTCACGATTAGTCTGTGATCAGCAGACAAAAAGCCTGTTGCTTCTTTGTCAGGAATGTGTATTTTTCCATTATTTTCTGTTTGATAATAAAAAGTTTCTGGCTCTGTGGACAATAAACCATGAATATTAATATTCCCTCCTTAATACTAGAGTTGACGTATGCTTTAGCTATTGTGTAAATAAATTGTAAAATGGGAAGGGTCTGGAGTGTTAACATTTAAAAAGCAGGGACCATTGATCTTATCTGTCTTGACTTTTTTCTCACGTTTTTCTTTTAGCAAGTCCTAGTCCTTGTACTTCTGATAGCATAAGACAGTATCTGCAGCCCATTCAGGTTGCAAGGGTAGCCTAGCTCCTCCAGAACGTACATGGAGCCAGTACATGGTGTTGGAAGAAAACTTGCTTTGTTTTCTAGCAGTTTCAGGAGAGTAGGACAGGGTTGTAGAACGGCATCAACCCAGCTCTTCTACAAAAGGGGACAAAATGGCTTCTAATGTGCAGGTTCCTGACCAAACTGTCAGAAAAAGACTTCATGCAACACTCATGAACTCCCAACATCCTTAGTGGGACCTGTGCTCACAGCCCAGCACCATGGATGTTGGCCGCCTGTTTTACCTAATTGAAGTCATGGCTTCTGTCAGAACCAGACTCCGTAAAGTCCTGTTTATGGAGCCATTGATTTTCTTGTGATGATCAAGTGTTCCTTAAGTTTTTTGAGCAGTGCAGTTCCATCAGTTAAACAGGTTTCTCATGCCCTTGTGCTGGATTTCTATCCACTGGGAACTACTTGGGTCATTGGCAGCTGCGTAAGCTTACTTTCCTTCTCATCTCGCTATTTATGGTCTCTTTTTCTTTTCAATAAAAGTTTGTCATAGAATCCAATCAGTTTGAGATAAATCTCAGGCACAACTCCACCATCTGCCGTAGCAGCAGATGTTGAAAAATATCATTAGCAGTATCAGTCAGTACTATCACTTCTAATATTCACCCTGCTGATGGCAGTGGAGACAGGATCATGGTCCTGTTGGTATTTTGGCCTGAGAGATGGGGGAAACGGAAAGACAGCTCAGTGCTTGTGGTGAGAAATATCAGCTCTGCACAGTCTGATAAGGTCAGCTATATACACTGGTATCTTGGGGACGATGTTTGTGGTCCATTCTGATGTCAGACTCTTTATCTTTGAGGTTTTTACTCCAAGACAGATGGCCTGTCTGTTTTTGTCAGTCACTATATTCTTGTAATATACATATATTTTTTTTTTTCTTAGCTGCTTATCTTTTAATAACAATGAATAAATGTTTAATTCTTCAAATATGTTTCTTTGCTTAATAAAGATATTTTTGATCGCTCAGATATTGGTTCCTTAATACGTGGGTGACTTTGCACATCTAACATTACCAACTGTTGCATATCATCAGAGAAACAATAGCATGAGCACAAGTTCAGTTAGAATGCAGTGGGCTCTGAAAATTTGTACTGCTCAAGAATATGTGGCCAAAAAAGTAAGCAAAGCAAAATTAACCTATTTTGCTTTTTTAGTGAAGCTTTTGTCATTTCAAATTAGTACATGCTGATGGAAGTTTAAGTGTGTATGAAGCTCAAGGAAACAATGACCTTGCATGCTCACAAGTGGTTGGAGGAATGTGTGAGACTGTTGTTGGCAGAGCTGATTTCATCAATGAGTTTGGCAAGAATGTAAACTATAGAGGACATCTTTATTGCCTGTAGAATCAGGAGTGGTTTTATGGAGCCAAAATTTACATCAGAGGGAGCGAGTCATTTATTTTCTAGCTTTTATATTACTGTACTTTATTATATGCATCAGCGCTTGTAAAGGACTCATGGGATTATCAGTCAGCAAGGTGTAGTGGGCATCTAACTTTAAAGAAAAGGAAGTCTCAGCTGGAGAGTCAACTTTCTTGCCCCCCTTTCTTTTCTTTCCTGTCTTCCTTGTACTGCAGCTATTGATGTAAATGGCATTGTTAGCTCACTTGGGATAATAAGAGCAACATGTTTTTGCAATTTCTTTTATTTTTTTTATTTTTATTTTTGTCCATCAGTCTGAGATCCTTGAAAGGGTTTTCCCCTATCTCTTGATAAGTAAAATGTCAGTTATGTTTTCTACCATCGGTTAAAATCATCTCTTTTTGGTGTATTACATCTCGTAGTGATTTTAACTCATATTCCAAGTTGATTGATGAATGTGTCCCTAGATATTGGGCACACTGCTGTTTATTCTGCACATACGAGAATACCATTTTTATGCTGATGAAATTGTATTTGATGCATAGATGTCACTGGAATTAAAAGATACTTTTAAAGATATTCAGACCTAGATTTTAATATAAAATTCTTCTAAGTTCTTAAGAAGCAAAAATGTGAATCTGACTGAGAACCTGAGGAGACCATACACATGCAGTAGGAACTTTCAGTCACAAGGTAGCCAAGCCATAAATCATATCTGCTTTATTTTGTTTTATTTTAAAACATTCATTTACAAAGTGACTATCAAGCATCATTGAAAATGACTTTTCCAATGTGGTTGTTACTTTAATATGCATTAGGTAAACGTTTACTAAAATCAAGTGCACCAATTGATGGCCATTAGAAATTATAAAGACTTTGAACACTTACTTATTTGCTTTTCTTGTCAGACTTTGAGACTTCTTCTGATCTTTATATTGATTATTTCTAAATCCTCAAACTGAAGATCTTGCTTAAAAATTCAGATTTTTTTGTTGCCTTCACAATAGAGTAACTCCTCTATAAACAAAATAATGCCACTATACTGCCAACACAGGATCTTTAGAGATGATATGTCTGTTAATGTTAGGTCGCTATCACTGTCATCTAGCAGGCAGTCTTTATCTTTAAGGCTTTTCTGCCTAAGCTCTGAGATCTTAAACATTTTTATTTCAGATGCAAGTAATAAACTCTTAATCACTGAAGAGGTTGGCCTTGAAGTGGAAAATACTAGAATAAAATACTAATACTGATCTCAAAGACGTCCTAAATAAATTCTTCCAAAATAGAGCTAACGACTAATTCAGAGTGATTAGGTTTTCAGTTTTTTCCTCCTCCTTTTTGTCCTTTGTGCATTGAATATCCAGGATTATAAAGCTCTTAACATTTTTATTATTGCTTGCTTTCTTTTTTTTTTGTTTTTTTGTTTTTAAATAAGAGTTTAATAAGAGTTGGAGATGTAGCTCCTGCTTCCTACCTTTTAATCCAGTATCTTGGATCTAAATGAAATGAGTTCCAAGAATGCTGCATGCATATATTTAGTGTAATACTGCTTTAAGTAACAAAGCTATGTGATTGTTTTATATCAGGTCGCCAGGTTGGTTCAGACAGCACATGCAGAGAAAAGCTGGAAAAGACCATCATTTTGTACACTAAAGTTGTGAGTTGACCCGTCTGTTAATTTATGATGATATAAATGACTGCATTACTTGTTCATGAATAGGTTGTGCATTCTGCCTCTGAGGCTGGCCTGTTATAGCTTCTTTTAATTTACCACTGTTTTTATGTATCTGTCCTTGTGTTCTGTCTACCCCTTCCTCTCACGTAGTTGTTAGATTTCCTGGAATACCATCCATGCGCATTTATACCGCTCATCCAGCGTTCCCTGGAGTTTGCTGTTACCTACGTGTTCACGCCTGCAGGAGAGGGAGTGACCTTTGAACGTTTTATTGTTCAGTGCATGAACCTCATCAAGATGATTGTAAAGAATGATGCCTACAAACCCGCCAAGAACATTGATGGTAAGTTGTGAGTGTCTCGGGGGAAAAGGAGTCTGAAGGGTTGGAGAATAACTGAAAAATATACGTGATAATACTAAAAATTAAAATGATGCTCTCGGTAGGTAATAAACATTTCATTTTAGGTTTGTGATTTAAAAGTCAGCAGAAATGCCACAAGCCCTTGAATACGCGTCACTGACAGTGAGTTTCAATAGCACAGGGCTATAACGCCATCGGTGTCACTGTACTCCATCGAAGCTCCATGTATTTTTTTTTTTCTTTTCCCAAGCTGCCTGAGGTTTCTAGTGGTTCATTAGCAAATGGCACAGCAGTTGGTCTTTCTTCTGTCAGCTAGCATAATCTCTGGGGTTCCTTACTCAAGAACTTTCCCATTCTGACAATCCAAGGTTCTGGGTTTCATTCGAATATCTGACTGTGTTGCTGTGTCAGAGTTGGTCATGACTTCAGGTTTGCTTTCCTATAACAGAGAAGATAAATGAGGAAGTTAAAGGGCTGTTTAATTTTCTTCTTTTACTGTAACCTTAAATCATGCACAAATTAATAAAAAATAAAAAATGAGCAACAGAGCAGATTTTTTTCTTTTTCTTTTTACCAGAAACATTATTAAAATGAATTATGATTTTGAAGTTAATGAGCAGACGGCAAAGAAATGAGTCACACTTGAGGATTACTTCAGCTGCTTGTTGCCTAAAAATTAAGAGATTTTGCCTTGCAGTCCTTATTTATATTTAGGAATCTTACGTACTAAATGTCTGTAGCGACAGTACTGATATAATACAATGTTTGTATTGTATTAAGTAACAATATTTTGAAGAAAAGTGTCTGTGTTTGTGATGACTTACGACTGAAATGTTGTCTTTTTCCTTTATTTATTGTTGTATTTCTCCATCCTTCAGACAGTAAACCAGAGAGCCTGGAAGCTCACAAAATCAAGACGGCATTCTTCACCCACCCCACACTGACAGAGATTGGACGTCGGCTTGTCTCACACTACTTCCTTCTCACAGAGGAAGAGCTAGCAATGTGGGAAGAGGACCCTGAGAGCTTTGGTAATATCACATCTACAAATATGCTCGCAAATTTGAACTTGTATGGATTTTGCAATGTTTTAAATTTTGATGTATTAGGGAGAATCTACAGCATTAGGTAAATGATTGCTACCATCAAATGACCATATTATATTAATACCCTTGATCCATAAATTGGACAGTTTGCAGATTTAAAGCAATTAAATTAATACTTTGTGATTTATAATACTTATTTTTGATTCTCCTTAAAACTGTCAATTGACATAATTTATAGGGTATAGCTCTTGGTGCGCGTTTGTAGTTATAGGCAGCATTTGAGATCTTGATATATTTTCAAAACATCATAGTGTCCTCACAGGCTTTATGTAATGACACTGACCACTCAGACAAAACACTTCATAAAGCTAAAACCACAAGGGCCCAGTGTGGGAGTTCAGTCTGTTGACATTTGAATCCAATTTTATAGTCAGTCAGAGCCACATATTGGAGTGTGTGTGAGAAAACACACTTGCAATTTCAGGGCTTTGTCATAATATATATGCTGTTTCTGTTGTGCAGTGTCAGCCATCACCTCCTAATCAACATTTTCTAATGGATAATTATTTTTTGTAACTGTTTCAGCTGTGGAAGAGACAGGTGGTGACTCTTGGAAATACAGTCTGCGGGTAAGTATATTTTTATATGTATCTATATATATGTGCAGGGAAATGGTAAATTAATAGGGTAGCTGTGGCTCAGGAGGGTAGACCAGGTCATCCACTAATCAGAAGATCAGTGATTCAGTCCCCTCTACCAGTACATTCATGAGCGTTTATGGAAAGGTGAATGTTTTGCTTTGCTTTGAGTGCTCAGTTAGAATAGGAAAGTGCTATATGAGTACCAGTACTTTGAACTGTTACATATATAGCACACTGAGTTGGTATGGAAGAACAGTCTGTTCGATCTTATGCTCAAAAGAAGGAAATTAAATATTTGCCTCATCACACAAAAAAATAAGCATTAAAGGAATTAATAAAGCAAAAATAAATCGATCCCCTGTGTTTTTGGGTAAAACTGAATGTCGAGAACAGACAGAAATTAATTTTAATGTCTGTCTTTACAATCATAAAAATGTAGATTTAAATGATCATAACAGCCAGTTTCATTTCAGTTAATTGCAGCAGTATTGTTACATATTTCTATGTGTGCTGTATTTTCAGAAATGCTGTGCAGTTCTGTGGTGGTTGACTGTATACATTGCAGCATCATAAAACATTTAGTGGTGCCTGGAGTTTTAAAGGTTGTCATGAGTCTAGTTAGTTTTAGAGGCTTATCTTCAGCTGTTGCTGATGCATGACATAATCTTTTATCCATGGTCCTTTTTCTTCTCTATCCCTCTCCTGTGTTGTGCCCCATTCCACTTACTTTCATCACTTCAGATGACAAATGTCTGCCCTGCTGTTTCTTTGAAGTACAGTAACATATTCTTTCAGTGAACTCCAAGCCTTGTACAAGTTTTTATGCATTTAAGCCATGAGCAGCAGAAGAAAAGTGGCTTTATGGTCTAAGAACGTATTAAACATCTAATTACTTCATAGTTTTGAATTCTTCTAGAAAACAACAATTTTGTGAATTTTCATACCTTTTAATGCATCGGTGTTCCTCTCTGATAGTTTTTTTTATTTTTTTTAATTTTTTTTTTAAATGCAGCGCTATAAAACTGAATGCCTTAGAGGATGATTTTATTTATATATGTTGGAATCTAGTAACTTCTGAATTCACACATCAATTCATACATGTGCATGGCAATTAATTATGAAGCTTTTCTGTTTTTGAGAGAAGTTTTAAAATAGCCACAGATACACTCATAGCCTCAGGATCCACAAATGTGTGCTGCAACTTAAATGTATACTGATTTACAATGGATTCATATGTAATTTTTTTTAATGAACAAAAGAGTTTGCTGCTTTTCAAGTAGAACACTTACTTTTAAAAATTGTGCATGTAAATATAGGCTAAAATAAGCAACCACTAGGCTTAGTGGCAGACTTCTTTGAACAGCTTTTTAGCACATTGTGAACCTCAGGACGGATCGTTTCTGTATCAGTTAGAATCTGTTCTGTTTGTCCTATTCTCATGAAGCTGATTGAAGTACCGTGTAAGAGGACCGGTTATACTACCAGTATATCAGCTCTCACTGATATTGTGGCAAATGGGATTTTTTCACAAATGGCACAGACCATGACCTCTTTCTTACACCTTTTTAATATGCTTTTTTTTTTTTTAACCCAGTAAACTAATGAAGTCGTCTAGGCCGTTTCTTTATTGAGCATAGACACCCACTAAAATCCCCTAACAGTGTTATATTGATTGTATTTCTATTGAACTGGGAACACAATGTATTGTTTATTTATGTTTGTCGCACCTTTTTGTATGACTTTTGTTTTTGTCCTTATCAAATATTAATGCGATAGCTGCACTCCTCACCTTATCCCACCTCTAAATGCCCAGCAGAACCCAAGGTGCTGTTGAGACTAAAGAATTGTGATCCTATAAAAAGTAGCTGTAATGACTTGAGCTAAATGTGATGCTGCATGTGTTAATATTCTGTCAACTACCTGTCTCTATTTTTATTTGTTCTAACTTATTTCTGTATTTAGCCCTGCACAGAAGTACTGTTCCTGGATATCTTCCACAACTACAGCCAGACGCTGACACCAGTGCTGCTGGATATGGTTCAGAATCTCCAGGGTCAGTTTAAGCATTATAGCTACAAATCACATAGTCTAATTTCAATCCAGTGAATTTTTAACACCTTGGCAATGAAAACTGTATGGGCAAGAGCCAGTCAATTGGGCACATTTAGCTAGAAATAACACACTCATACATCTTTATAATGCATAAATAGATTCAGTTTATCATCATTTTAGAGGCTGTTTGTACAAATCATTTTGTAGCCTGATTGTGGTGAACTTTGGGTTTTTGGGTTTTCTTTTGGTTATTAGCCTTAAAAAACTAAAACAAACAATAGAAAAGGCAAAAATGAAACAAACAACGTGCAACTTCTCCCACCAATATGTGACAATTCATATCCCAGGAGGTCCTTTTTAGGGGGAAAAAGTACAAGTATCACAGAAACAAAACACAAACTTTAAGAAAAAAAACTTTTTTTTTAACAATTTTTGTGCCAAGTAATCTTAATTTCAACTTTTTATAAAATAAGTGATTTTTTTTTAATTTAAGAAGTTTGCATAAGAAGTTATACTTGTGGAAAGATTGTGTTGAATACCTCTGTTCAGCTGCAGTATATACCCTTACTCATGCAGCTGTAAGTAGTGAAATTGGCCCTGAGTCACTAATATTTGCATATAAATTTTACTTACAGTGTGGAAGAAAAAGTAAACACACAAAACTACCATCAGATTCATGGAATATTCTGGAGTTTGTTCTTACTGCACTGCTTATATTAGCGATTGGCTCACAATCTAGCAACACCTCCATTTCTCTAAATAAAGAAACATTAACTTTGGAACGTTCTGTGCAGGAGAATTTCTGACCAAAAAAAAGGATTAAAAAATAGTGCCAGAGAAGGTTCAACTTTCCACAGTGTTTCCTCTGAAATGACAATGGTAAAAATGGGAAAGAAAAAAGCAAGGCTCAGGCTCCAGTAACAGAGGAGATGAGTTCTGTATCCCCTGAGACATGCACTGTGGCTGATATTGAAGGCACAAAAAAAAGGTTTGACATCAAAGTTTGTGCGGGGGAGGGGGGCCACCAGGTAGACCAAAAGAGTATGAAGGGAGCAGGTGAAGGTATGGCTCATGTATCAGCCAAGATAAGAAACTCACTGCTGTAACTGAAACTAGAGTGACAAGTGATAAAGGACATCATGAAGTGTTTTTAAAAGTTTTCATACATTTAACATAACAATAAGAAAAAAAACGCAATTCCCCTCGAAGAGCAAGGGCTATACTAAAATTTTAATAATCTTTATATTACAACATGATGTGGGCCTGTTATGGCATCTTTGTGACGTGATTGGGCATTGCATTGAAAAAATAAAATGTCTGTTGTAGAGCTTTCTCCATGCCCCTTCATATGCATATTTATATTACTTGACATGGTTTCTTGTATCCCCACCCAAGTATCGCCAGTGTTTAGTGACAGCTTGGAGTTTATTGTGGGTGTTGAGTAGCCCGATGGCTGATATTTTTAGTCTTTATAATAGTATTATAATAATAAATATTAATATTCTTACTTTTGACCAAATTTTAGGTGACATGAGTCTGGAAACCTAAATAAGTATATATTATTTGCTCATACACATGGTCTGAGGCAGTTTGCAAAGTACAAACAAGTCTATTCACATCTGTTGATGAAGCACAGATTTAGTTCAATATTTAAGCTTAACAGTCAGTATGAACTCTGCTATTGGCTGTCATTACGTCCACCTTTCTAAACTCCCGGTCACGTCCACACGCAAATTTGGCACACTGCTCCTCATCTCATGGGGGTACTGGTGTGTAGCTCTTGTTCTGTTGCTGAATTGGTTGTGCTATTGCTCACTTGGGTGGATTACAAGGTCCCCTTCTGCCCTGTCTCTCGAGCTACTTTTCCTTTTAAGTGTCAGAGTGGAAATTGGTTTTGCTGGAGCAAGGAAAACACCAGTTTGGGTAATTCTATGGTTGAAAGAAGACATCTATTGATTTTGAAACCTGAGTATACAACTAGAGAGCGAGAACAGCCCATCAAAATGGCTTAAGCAAGACCGATCTATTGGAACCGTGTTTGTTTAATTTCCAGTTGTCAGTTGCATACCTTATATACATTCCACTGTCAAAGAACAATACTGGGACAATATATATGCTGCTATATTGCTTATTTTATTGATTCTGCCTTGTTACTGAAATTAAATCCAGTGTATGTTTGTGTCTTTTCAGGCCCAACCAATGTGGAAGACTCTGTTCAGTTGCTAATGAAGGATGCAGGTCAGTCAAAAGCTCACGTACTTTTTACTCCATTGTAATTATTGCCCTGTCGTGCTGGGAGTATCAGAGTTTGACTGTTCTAACACAAAAATCTTCCCCAACAAAAAAGACCAATTCCAAAGAGCTCTTAGCTGCCTTTTGAGACTTCCCTCCCTTGTCAGTAGTATAATATAAGATTGCTACTTTTGCACCACTCCACTATCCATCTGTACATCATATCATTAGTCCCGGTTTTTCTCAAAATAAATGACAGAATATGTATCTAAAGTGTTAAACTCCTCTGAATCTGATCATAGACACCTAAATGATTATATTTCCCTTGTTTTTGCTGGTTTATGGTTTTTTTCTTTGTTTCACAAGTTGCCCATATTCAGCCTTACATAATACAAGAGAATTAAAATAATGGAAAAAGTCTGTTTCTTTCTCCGTAAATCGGATCAGTTTCTCTTCGTTTTGTTTTTTTATCAGTCCTGTTCTCTGCTTTTTGTCATTTCAAAATTCATTACTTCTGAAGATAAATTATAAATAGTAACAGCCACTATTTCTTGGTCAGAGGGCCCGGTGGCGCCAGTGTCCGGCAGCCTCGCCTCTGTCAGTGCACCCCAGGGCAGCTGTGGCTACAATGTAGCTTGCCATTTCCAGTGTGTGAATGTGTGTGTGAATGGGTGAATGACTGAATGTAGTGTAAAGCGCTTTGGGGTCCTTAGGGACTGAGTAAAGCGCTATACAAATGCAGGCCATTTACTATTTCTTGTTTTGTGTGTGTTCTTTTATCCCTTTTTATATTATATTGTTCTCATTCTGTCACTTTTTCTAATATCATCTTTTCTTTTATTCTTTTATTGCACTCCTCTTCATTTTAGTCACCATTACACCAATTTCTGCCTGAAGCATAACCTATAGTATCATTATTATGATGTCTATGTTTCTATAACATGTACTCTTTTTTTGTTTTGTTGTTTTGTATGTTAATATTTGCCTGCATATTTGAAGCATATTCAGCCTACTGTTAGCAGAATGAAAGCTTCACAACAAGCATTAATTTGTTGGAAACCATAGCTACATTCCAGTAACCCCAAATTACTCTACACTGACATTTACCGGACATGTTTTACCTTACCAGTTTTCAAGTTTGCTAATAACATCTCAAGCTTGGTCAAGGCCGGCAGAGCCTGACTGGCTCTAAGCTCTGTGTAGCTTTAGCTTTAGCCATTTTGCTTTTATTCGCTTCTTTAAAATGTCCATGTTAAGTTGGATGAAGTTACATTTTTGTGATGGTCCCCTGCAGTTTAATTCGTCAAATTTTGTGTTTTCACTTGCGTCAAAGAGCCTCAAGAGCTGTTTGTCTGTGCTGCTGTGCATGTGTTGCACAAGCATTTAACCAATGGTTAAATGAAAAGATTCTTGTAGGGGAAATATGTCAGTCGTATTGTGAGTATTGTAACCAGTGTAACTTTTTTTCTCTGCAGTATACAATGCAGTGGGATTAGCAGCTTATGAACTGTTTGACAATGTGGACTTTGACCAGTGGTTCAAGAATCAGCTTCTTGGAGAGTTGCAAGTCAGCCATCACAGGTATTCTTTTTGTCTTCTCTCAATATTCTATTTTTAAATGTTTCTTTCTTTCTTTTTTTTTTTTTTAAATGTATTTTAATATTAAAGCGTGCACTAATGGGGAAAAAAAAATACCAGATCTAACTAAATTAGAAGAGGTTGACCACTTGACTGTGAAATGAGTTTTTGAAATTTCACTCCAATTATTACTGCTTAGATAACATTAAACAATAAAATTATTTTTTTGGCCTAAATCACTAATGGCCTCACAGAGGTAAATATACCACATTTAAGTAATTTATTAGCCTTCTGTAAGGATTGTATTTTTGTATGACATGGTTACTGAATTATTAAAAGGAATGTTATTATTATTATTATTACTTTTATTTATTTATTTATATTTTGTTGGGGGGGGGGGGGGGGTGGCTTGGAGGGGGGATACTTACCTTTTTTGAACATGTCTCATTTGACCACATCGGTCTCCTTCAGGGTTGAAATGATAATAGTGAAGCAGTTTAGCAGTTCTTTTGTAATCTGTGTTTTACTGTATGCAAGCTCAGTTTCAATGTCTGTTATGTTGCATATTTAACACTCCTTCCAGTGTACTCAAGTTAATTGACTATTAACCTCTCTAGCTTTCTCACAGCCTCACAGCCTGTAGCACATTGAATGCATACAAAAAAGCTCATAAGTAACAAATACTTGGGGTGTTTTTTCTGTCATGGTTATGTTAAAAAATACTGCTAGTTTTCACATCACTTTACAAGCAGCAGACAAATGCGGACATCAGCAGCACTCAATAGAAAAACTTTTTTTAAACTGTGAAAGAACTCTGTAAGGGCTCTACAGGCAGTCAGCTAAAGTTACAATGAGTTGCGACATGGAGGGATTTAAAAGGTGTTAGAAAAGGGAGACACTGACCAGAGGTCAGATGGTGTGGAAATGAAGAACAATGGAAGTGCCCTACACACGTGCGCGCGCGCGCGCACGCACGCACACACGCGCACACACACGCGCACACACACGCGCACACACACGCGCACACACACACACACACACACACACACACACACACACACACACACACACACACACACACACACACGAAACACAATACACAATCAAAGCAGCACTCAGAAGGTTGGTCACCGAGGGTTGGTGCTGACGTCACAGTGCATGGTATTTGATGTCACACTGATTCTTCCTCCAGGCTATGCAAGTGCAGATAACCTCTCTATTTTTACCTGGGCTTTAATCTCTTTTTAAAGCTTAATCCAGTCTTTAAAGAAACAATACAGAATGCAGTTTTACTCTAAGGGAGGATTTTAAATTTTGAGACTCCTGGGAAACACTGAAGATGAGTAAAAAAAAAAACCCCAAAAACCATTATGTAGTCAAATGCCAGCTCTGAATTTTTCTCAATTTTTTGTGCACTCATGCAAATACACATTAATGGTGTTAGTCGAAGACTATTTGAATTACTGCACCAACCAGAAAACACACAAGTTGCAGCTTAACAAAGATGACCAGTTCATCATCTGACCAAATGTGAAATATCATCAAAATCCTTACATGTTATTTATTGATGATTATAAAATAATTACGAACGTTAGCCCTCTGACCTTTTGGGCATGGCATGAGTTTTACCTGATAGACTATGTCATATTTGATCACAATTGGCATATAAATTCTTGAGTTGTGGTCCAAAACATTTTTTGCAAGGCCACAGTGGCCATCTTTTAATCCACTTGAATGTTTCTTCCAAATTTTAAGAAATTTATCCATGGCCTTCCCAATAAAGGCTGTGGATAAAATGAATGGAGAGAGAGAGCGATAGGGGCGATAGAGAGGCACAACTTGAATCTGAAAACTCAGTGCCTGAAGCTACAGCTGTTGCTAGTGTAGAGGCATTAAAATTGATGCAAGTGACAAATTGAAATTAAAACTGTAAAGTAGAACAGTAATTAGAAGCCAGTAAGAAATTCCCTTTCGGCTAAAACTCTGGAAGCATGTCATGTGCGGTGCTCCTCAGTTGCTGGGAAGTGGTGAAGCAATGAGTCTCGGAGTTCTTTTTGCACTACTGTGTGAATGCACAATCAAAGCAGTAGACACTGCGGTATGGCTACTCAAAGAAGCATGACACTCAATATGTGTCATAAATTTTACAAAATGTGTCTGTGTATTTGTTTTTAAAATAAAATACTTTCAATGTTTCATGATGATGGTGAAAGAGTGGCACACAGTGGAACAGCCTGTTCATTGCTTACAATATAAATTCATTATTGTCTTTTATCTTGTCAGTAAAAATGTGATCATAAAAAGACACTGGCCTTATCAATCAGTCAGTCAATATTCCGACTCGTGGTCCACCAAAACAAAGCAAGTCGTATAAAACATATCCTTGAGCTGTACTCGGATTCAGCAAAGCCAAGGTTAGTTACATCGAGGACAGCAGATAAACTTTTCAACTCTCATTGATTTCTCTGTTGTGGTGTGCAAATGAAGCTGTGTTTCTGTCACATGGTTCCCACAGTACTTTGATGGGGCTTCTGAAGTTGGGAATGTGTATTCATCATGGATGGTTTAAAAAGGGACATGCTTGATGATCTCCCTTGGTGCGTGGAGTTTTTCTCTGTAGCAGTCAGAGGTTTCTGTTTTCAAGTGCTCATGCATGACTGCCTACATCTGTTAAAGGACTTCATCTTTGTGATGCTTGTTTTTACACTGTCAGTATATTATCCTGTTTTTCAAGTTGGAATGTAGTATTTTATTCTCAGCTCTCAGTGGGGTGTACTACAAATAAGAATACACTTGTGTAATGTTACTGCAATTAACTTGCTGTTTGTAACCTGCCTTATCACAGCCCGCTAACCCCCCTCCCACACACATATGCACACGTTCCTACCTAGTTGATCTAAAGCCACCTGATGTTAAAGCTGTATATTCAGAACACTTTATTATGACTGCCATCCAAACACTTTAAACTTCCAAATATGTGTGATCTGCAGGTTTTTTGATATACAGTGGATCTGAACTACTCATTTTATATAGTATATCTATATATGCACTCCGTGGCTATAAAGTTGAAAGTCGCTGTTCCATACAGTAAAGGCCCACATTTGAAAGAGTTGTCACCCTTGTGGCACTTACTGAACCACCGAGCCGTCGTGCTCTTGGTATCAAAGCTAACCAAGCAGACATTAGTGCTTCGCACAGCTCCCCAAGGTTTATAAGTGGAAGTTCTTTTTTTACTGATGCTGCTTTGAAGTTCACCCCAAAGGTGTGTAGGTGGATTTGATACTGCTGAATTGTGGGGTCCAGGTCATGAAGTGTTCTATTGTAGACTTGTAATTACTTGTAGTGGCCTGTGCCACCTGACTTATCTCTGCTTTGTTCAACTTTCTGTGATTTGCGACATTTTTGAAAGTATCACACCTTTAAAATGTTCTAATAGTGCTTTCTTTAAAATGTATTCATTTATTTAAGTTGGGGGCCTTACATCTTGTGATAATTTGAGTATGTAAAGAGATTAGGGCAGTACACACACACACACACACACACACACACACACACACACACACACACACACACACACACACACACACACACACACCAGCCACTACTAGCAACAAATAAAGCACAGCATCAGAATAGCTAAAATAGCTCTCTAACTTGGCAGTGTCAGTAAGAAGAAAGAAGCAGAGGGACAATACCTGTTTGGTATTTGCAGACGTCACATTCAAAGCAGGTTTTCTGGCTGACACACTTGCTCGATGCACATTTGTCACTGTTACCAGAACATTCCCAGATGCTGAACTGTCTGCCTTCCTTGGCCCTTTGTGTATTCACTGTTGGAGTGTTTATTATGGCGTGCATATTGTGATCTCACATTTTCACACATAATAGAATCCCAGAGATCCACAGTAATATGCTCAGGTGACAGGTATAATTGTTATTAATGCAAGAAAAACCCGTTTCTTGCAAATAACAGTATCATTGCAATAGCTGAATCAATATCTTTGGCAAACTCCTTTCACTCACAGGATTTTCTGTTTACTGCTTGGATACAGTTTCTGTGCCTCTTATCATCTTGAGTTGTTTCTTTAGGGTTGAATATATTCTTTAGATCAGAAATCTGCCAAACTTTTTTTTCATTCCATTTTAAAACAAATCAGCATTTCAGGGCTGTGGGTCCCTAACCGTTTAACAAAGTGTTGCCTAAGAATGCAAACTTAAAAAGTCTACAGTTCATGGTGTTTACAACTGAGATCTGAGTTACTTACAAGACTTAAAAACAACTTGAATATAATTTGCATTCAAATGATATTTGATTGTGAATTGTGATTTCTGTATTAAAGACAAATCACCCTCCATCTAATGCTTCTGAGCCGCTCATCCAGTAGAAGCTATGTAGATGTTTATTTGCTAGCTTGCGTTTTTTTTAATGTATTTTTTCTTACAAGACTTTAATAGTGCCCTTGCACCTCTTGCAGTTTGCATTTTTCATGATAAGTTTAGGCCCTGGATAAGTCTGCTTGTATCACTTGGTGTGAAGTAGTAACAGTGCATGTATTCACACCCAAATCTGTCAGCAAAGCTGCTGTGTGTGGCTTACACCTATGGCTGAGCCTCAGGCAGCCAGTGAGTCGTTTGTCAGTATTTGGCATAATGACTACACAGATGCACATTGTATCCAGTCACACTTGAGCCCTCATGAGAAACAGTACTTTAATTTTTAACTTGCTGTCACTATTTTCCTCCCTTTTCTGCCTAAGCCAAAACAGCTGTCTTACCTGTGACGGGACAGCATGCCAGACAAGAACAGAGGAGATAGCGAGGCATCTTGAAGCTCATACATATTCAGAACTAACACATGACTTGTATTTGGACATAGCTGAGAACTTTTTTTGTGTGTTATTTATTTGGACATCCCAGTTTAGCCTAAAAAACACCTTTTGTTGTAACCTAAACAGATATGGTTTGTGTTCAATTATTTTGCTTCCAGGCTTTGCCAGCATAGAAGGCTGTGAAACACTTTGGCACTTTGACATTCCTTTTTGTTGCTTGATGTGTCTGTCTGGAGTAAAAAGCATCTGTTGGTTAGCCAAGAGAATTTTCAAAGTTGTTGCCTTTTAAGTCTTGGTGTTCTCTTATTGCTAGTTTTAGACACATTGGGTTGATTTTTGTTAGGTTTGTATCACAAGCACGTTGTGATACAAACATGTTTACATGGGGTCAAGTCTTGGGGAAAACAAGCACTCACAAAACTGGGCTTATTATGAAGTCCAGATCAAAAGTTTAAGACCACTTGAAAAATGGCAAAAAAAATAAATAAAATAAAAAAAATCACATTTTGCATGGTTGGATCTAAACAAGGTTCCAAGTAGAGCTTCAACATGTGACAAGAAGAAATGGGAGGGAGACAAAACATTTGTTTGAGCATGCAATTAATTGAAAACCAGGCTTAAACTGAAACAGGCTGATCAAACGTTTATGACCACATGCTTTTAAAAGGTCAAATCTGTGCAAAAAAGTGGATTTATTGTTACTTTCTGTCAGGTAGTCACACTGTCATGACATTCTGATGGCAAAGGCAAAAAACCCCAAAACTTTAACTTTTTGAACATGGTCGGGTTGTTGAACTGCATAAGCAGGGTCTCTCACAGCGCGCCATTGCTGCTGAGGTGGGACGCAGCAAGGCAGTCATTTGGAATTTCTTAAATGATCCTGAGGGTTATGAAAAGTCAAGTGGAAGACCCAAAACTTTTAACTAGCACTGAGCCAGAGGATCCAGTTGGCTGTCTGTCAAGACACTGGACAATTCAACTCCAATTCCTGGAAGTTTGATTTCTATTTCTGTTGTTTGTTTTTTTTTGTTTGTTTGTTTTTTTTTTTTAAAGCATTCACTCACTTCCATTTCTCCTTGTTGCATGTTGAAGCTCTGCTTGGAAAGTTGTTAAGATCCAACCATGCGAAATGTGATTTTTATGTTTTTGTGTGTGTGCCATTTTTCAAGTAGTCTTGAACTGTTGATTAGGACTGTATTGGGGTTCCATTTTTATCCCTCAACCATGAAGTCTTGTGCTATCACAGGCAGCTTGGACACCCAACTTTGTGAATACAGTAACTCCAGAATGAGGCGGCATACATCTAAAAAAATCTTAGGACTAGTTGAGATTAAGTGTTCTGTAAATCCTGTGAACAGGATCACTCGAGAAAGATGACACCTAGGATTTTCAAAATGATTCCATAGGTGCATCTACTAAAAACCTTGGATGCATTCGATTATCGTAACCTTGACCTTTAGGTGACCAGAGGTCAAGTTTTGTGAAAATCTTGTGAATACAGTAGCTGAAATGAGGTGATGTAGGATTTTCACATTTGTACTAAAGGTGCATTTACTTGAAGATGAGGGGTAGCTCTGGCAGCAGCTATTTTTTTTTTTTAAATACTACTTGTCATATCATTGCATTTTCTTTAGTTTCTTTTGCATTAGCTCTGATTGTGACTTACAAGCTCTTCCATTTGGTGTTGACTAAGTGAATTAAATTTGAGTCCTAAAATCTAAAAATGGTGCTTAAATCTTTACGGCAGTGATGTAGAACTGTTCACTCGAACCTTAGACCCAGGCTGAATCGCTTTTTGCAGGAATGGTAAAGGGAATTCTTTTGTGCCACTGTGTAAAAGGTTCTTCATACTCTCAGACTTGGAAGTCTCACACTACATTGCTTAGGAATTTTAAGTATTGGGAAAATAAAGTTTTACATACACACAGCAATGTATGAAATAAATTACATTTATGTGGCCTCAACTGTGCAAGATTTCTTTCTCTGCAATAATGTAAAATTCCTTGGGCTCATTTCTGTCCACGGATTTCCCATGGGCTTACCAGAAATGATGAACAGGGTTCCTGACAGCTGTGTGAAGTTATGGAGGAGGAAACAGCTTTAGCATGGATGAGTCATGTCTGACCTTTGACAAATACCTCTGTCAACCTGTCTGTCCATCTGCTTCTCTAATCTTTTCTTCCACTTTGCTACTGCACTAATAATAGACTGTACCACCTGTAATCTCCCTTGCTGAAGCAGATATTCAGTATTTTTTTTCCCTGTCATGCACAGATGCAACATAGCCCTGGAAACGTGTAGTCTGTTAGTCACGTCAGTACAAAGTCAGAAATAATGTTGAGAAGGTTAAAGATTTATTTGTTGGATACTCAAAGACATTTTGCAACTGGTTTTCTACAACATAATGTAGAAAAAAAATATTGCTTATATACATAAATGTTGTTTATTTCTTTGTGCGGGACAGATCCTTGCCAAAAATCAAACATTGATAAACCATCACCAAATCAGGAAACGTGTTCCTTACATGGACTTTCCTTCTTTGTCTGTTAATCATAACTCTTCAAATTCAGCCCTGAACTCTGCTGAAATTCCTGTGCCACAGAATTAAAGATTAAAAAATGCATACATATTAGCATTTGCAGATTTTAAAAAATTGTCTTTACCAATCTTGGCTCACGATGCTGTCTCATTTTTGTGTGGCAATGCTGCTGTGGTCGCAGTTTTTGTCTCTAAACTTTCCTGATGTCTGTGATCTGAGCATCATGCATCTCCTTCCACATTGCCAATTTTTCTGGCTGGTTCCTCGTTTTGGATGCAGACAGACTCTCTTTAATTAAAGCCGATGCCATTGCCTGTTGATTCTTGGATGTGCCTGTTGATGCCTCATATGTGTGCTTATTCGTTAATTAAATGCTTGCCCTTAGACTTATTCCAGAGTTGAAAGCAATATGGAAATTTTATTGGGGCCAAGATTTGAAGGGACCGTTATTAAGGTTTTGGTGGAAAGTAAGTAGGGTTCAAACATGAAGCTGAAATTTTGTTAGATTAATGAAAAGCGGTGCAAGTCTAAGGGATAAAGGTACTATATTCTCAGAGTTTTAAGAACACAAATCAAACATTAGCAATAGCCACAGATTTTAACTTGTGTGAGTGATAGTATGATAACAGATGATCATGGGATAATTTACATGCAGTGTCACTCTCTCTTTGGATCAGAGATGCTTACATTTTGATTTATTGAGAGCTGGTTAAATGTTCCCAGTTGCCTGTTTACTGCCAGTGGCATTGGCATACCTGCTTTCTCATTTTGGAACCATCACGTGTTATTGCCTCAAAAAAACCTGTGGAAATCCAGTTTGTCTGGTTAACTCTATTTTACTTTAAAGGTCATTGATGGATAGTTCATTCTTCTTTGATGCTCCAGTTCTGCTGAGCACTTTAACCACTTTCGTTTCTAAATGTGATCCTGTGCAGCAGGCCTTTAATTTAATGTTATTTGCTATATGTTTTTAATGTTATTTGCTATACATTTTTTTTTTTTTTAAGATCAAGACTTGTAGCTTGTTTTATGCATACACACTAGAGCTGACGATTTGCTTCATAGTCCAGTCGTCCTGTTGCCCCTCACGGTATCTCCAGTGAGTGATGGAATCGCTGCTGGGTGCCAGAGCATCATACCACTGTGGTATCCATGTGTATCCACTCGATATAATATGTACCCTGTTATGTATATAATATAACTTGCAGTTATGGTTTTACTATATCGTCCCCCTCTGTGTTGCAGGTATTGGTTATATGTGGAAGTGGGACACTGTAGCTTGGCTTTTTTAAAAATTATTATGAATCTCAGAACAATGATAATATTATTGATTTATTGCATCAGTGGGTAAACTGGAAAAAAATAGCCTTGACTGGTGAGCTATCACTATTAACCTTTTGACCGTCATCGATCCCTGACATCATCATCTATCAGCACGACTCTAATGCACACATGCAAGGTTGTTTTTCCATCTCCACCTCCTGAGTCATACTGTTGTTTAGCATCTTCTGGCTGGTGGCCCAGGCTATGATCTCTGCCTCCCTGTGGATGTTTGACAGGAAGCCAACAACAGTGTCACTCCCTATCCTCATCTGTCTCTTCCCATGTCCTTCAGTCCCTATCATTACTGTCAAGGTGGTCCTTAGACATACAAAAGGAGCTTGCCAAATATAATTGTCTGAAAAATAACTTCCAAACGTATAGCGTCTTGCAATTTAGACATGCAGCTTGCTTTTGTCACATAACTACTCCACACAAGTATTTGTTTTTATTATTAAGTATTCTAGTTTTCTAACTAGGCCAATTCTCTTACTTGGTCATTAGTCACGATTCATTGTCCCTCAGGCTCTCAGTCTCTTGCTCATATGAATTCAGCTAAACAAATGCACATACAGTAGAATGTGTCTGAACAAATATTTTCTTTACACTCCAAGTTCAGACTTATCTGTAGGGTGTAATAAAGTGACAGTGATATTTACCTGAGAGCACAAATTGTGCCATAGCCTCCAGCATACAGGAGGCAACAATGAAAAAACATAACACAAAAAACAATTCTGAATAAGCCTTAAACAATGACAGTGCAGATTTCATTATTTGAATAGGCCCAGCAGTTTTTAATGGTCTGCTAACTACTGCTGTGTATTCACATTATGGTTCTAAGATTATAGCGCCAGCTGGTTAATTTCTCCATATTATGATATAATTGAAGCGCACAGAGTAGTCATCTGTTCAGGTTTTCAGCTAAAAGTTACTTTGTCTTCTTCTGTCCTGCAGGTACAAGTTGATTCGTCGACGAGTCATCTGGCTAATAGGGCAGTGGATTTCTGTCAAGTTCAAATCTGACCTTCGACCTTTACTCTATGAGGTCATCTTAAGTCTCATGCAGGATCCCGACTTGGTGGTAAGGCAGCTACATACAGTTTTTTTTTTTTCCCCACTCAAAACTGCTTGGTGATTAAAGTGCCAGGTTCTCTTACAAAAAACCCTCCTGTTCAGTTCATAATGACTGAAATGGGCTGTTAGTGAAAGTGCACAGCCGGCTACACAAACACAGTTTTCTGCTTAATAGCGTGAAACCGCAGCCACTGTGCTGCCATCTTTCTACATAAAAAAGCCAAATGTAATCAGAGTTTGTGACAAGATTTTTTCCATCTTTTTTCTCAACTTACTGTTTACTGTAGATTTTATATTTTGAATTTTTCCTTTACTATCCACTAACATTTTTATTTAGCTGCGGCCTTGACAAAACCATAACCCCAATTTGGACTGAGTTTCACCTCAAGGTAAATTAGATTAATCATTTGATATGCTTTCTGCCTCATGCACTTGATTGTTTTCTTTTAACATAATTTATATCTAGTAATATGATAACATTTTAATTAAAGTTAAGATTTTAATACTTAATCTCCAAACAGCCAGAAATGTGACCAGGGATCGGTTCACTCAAGAGGTAGCAGTTAAATATCATTTTCTGTCCACTAACTGACACTCAATTATCATCTGTCATGTTGTGGAGGTATGATGTTGAATACAAAATACATTTCATCTATACTGAGTAAAATTCATTGCAGATTGCTGACTTTTCTTTGCCAGTAGGTGGCTAAATAGGATAGTTACTCACTATTAACAGAGATAGATTTGTGCCTGTAAGTAGACTGGAAAATGTACTGCGCATTTGAATATCAACAACCTTGTATTAAGTTGTGAAACACTACTTAATGCTCTTAGAGAAGATTGTTCAGGGTTCAAATACAATTCAAATAGCAGACACTGAGCAAATCTGGAACATGTCATTCAAATGGGCTCACTTTTTGTGGAACTGAGTGTTTCTATCCGTTCCTGTACATGCAACAGGAGTTGTCAGTCATTTTTATAGGTTAGAATTTAGAATAAAAACGTGTGTACTTCAGGGCTGCCACGATTAGTCGATTAGTCACGATTATCGACTATCAAAATCGTCGACGGCTAATTTAATAGTCGACGCGTCGTTTGAAGCTTTGTAAGATCCCAAAAGACGCAGGAATAAGTAGTAGGATTTAAGAGTGTAATAATGGACTGAAACAGAGAAGAAGAAGAAGCAGTGTCCGGTATCGTAGCTGTGTCCAAATTCAGGAACCGCATCCTCCTGTGCAATTGTAGGCCGATTACAGCGACATGACGAAGTCCAAATTCGAAGACTCCGACAAATGCGGCCTTCGTTTCCTCAGATTTGAAGGATGGGTCGGGTGTATACTTTGTGGCCCAACCTATCCCAGAATTCATAGCGCTGCCCTGCTCAGTTTCCAACAATGGCGGCAGCTAGTTAGTTTTAATATTACTCTTATTATTCTTTCTGGATCACAAAATAAACATTTACTATTTTCAGGTGAGAATGTAGCTGTGTAAACTTCAAATATCTGCTCAGTTTATCAAGGCACCACATATTTTCAAAAGCGTCCCAACGTTTTCGGAGACGTCTGTTACCCACTAGCTCGATAGTGAGCCAGAGCAAGGCTCACTAGAGCCGGTGAGAACACCCACCGCCGTCTTTCGCTACTCAGGTTAAACATATATAAGTCACTTAGATAACCTAAAAATGTTATTGTTTGGCAGTTTTTAGTATTTTATTTGTTCCTGAGTAAATCGGTTTGGCTGAGATTAAAGTTTTTTTACAGCTGAATAAACGTCAAGCAGACAACTGATTATCAGAAGTGTGAGATGCTCGAGAATATACTCCGGTGTCCTGTTATATTTTAGATAGCAAGGAGCAGACGGCTGTTTCATTAAAATTTAATAAACTATCATCTTGTCTTTATTTTTAGTTAGCACTTAAACACTTAAAGCTGCAAGCTAATTATAGTTATATAAGAGCAGATGCGTGCTGGTGCAATAATTAGTGACTGGTCAACTATCAAAATAACCGTTTGTGGCAGCCCTAGTGTACTTAGCAATTTGCTTTATGAGCTGGGTGTAGGATATATCAAATTGTGCAAATTTGTTTTTACATGAAAAGTCCCAACTTCCATGTCAAATATTCAATGGTGGGGAGAGTTGTGTCTATAGCTATGACCCAGATAACCAAGCACAAGTCTATGCCGTGCAAAAGCCTGCAGTCTTCTTGACTAATAAAGGCACATCTGATATGCCAATTGATGAGCACTGCTGTAATCCCTCACATGTCTTGGGGAGTACAAATATCAAAACAGTTGTAGCAGTTTCAACTCCCCACCACTCACACTCACACAATCTGCTGGCCTCAGATTTGTCTTTGTTCTACCGAAACAAAATTCAAGTTGTAGTGAAGTGAGCCTCAAAATGATGTCATGATAGATCAAGGAAATTTGCTATAGTGATATTCTTGGCAAAACAGGAGGGGAAAAAAAATAACTTGATGGTTTCAGTGATTGCAGCTTGAAGGCAGCATTTCATAGTTCAAACAGACTTGTCTTGTTCTGCTTCTTAGGTAGTCTAAATGTGGAGCGCCACCATATCAAATTTAGCCTAATTGAAATCACTAATGATTTTTGCTTTTTAAAGGTCCAGCCTGAACTTTGATCATAATTCGAGTGGTGTTACCTTATATACGTTTGGCTGCTTTGATCCAGATGTTGTGCACAGATGGTTTTTATTGCACTTAAAAAAATGCGCACTTAATGTGATAATTTAGTTACATGCCAGTATTATCTATTTTACTCTTATTTACACCCTGTGTAGGTAAATGGACTTTGTAAATCGTTTGTGATATAAAGTAGAGATTAATTTCAGTGCTGTTACCATTTCAGCAGCATTTCCTCATACAAACTTGCATTTACATAACTGACCAGCTTACTTATCATGTTGTAGTTCCTGATCAGTATCTGTCTGGGCCAATTAGAAAGTCTTTATCTGAATGAATTGTTAATCAAACCTCGAGACTTATAAACAATCTAAGTTGTTAATATCCTTGTTGCTGCTCTGTTTTCCTTATTAACATGGACAGTTATTCACTTATTTAATTATGACATCTTGTGTCCAAAAATTAGACTGAAGCGCCTTGTCATAGTCGCATTGTATTTAAAAGATAGATGTAGGAGCTCATGCTGCAGTGCAGCAAACTCTTCATTGTTATGGAAAAAGGAAGCTCATTTGGTTGCATAAAGAAGTCTAATTGTGCAGAAGTCTATGGTAAAAACAACATGATCTGTGACCTGTAATACTTTCCCGATGAGTTAATGGCCTCAGTCATTGTACTGAATGCAATATGATGAGCTTTTTTGTAATTTATGGTGCCATTTACTGTTAGAAAGGGTGATAAGGCAGTGGCCCTCGGTGTCTTGATCATATTAACATTTTGATTATCACAAGCATGCTCTCTTAAATAGTTTCGCGATGCTAATCATTTCAAGTTAATTGCTTATTGGATAAAAAACAGAGTATCATTAATAAGGGTGTTTTCTTCTACAGGAAGTGGTCTGTGTTTAATTGGAGTCTAGTATGTATTTGGTTTGCTGTTTGCACTGTAAATTGCATGTACAATCCAACAGTTATGTTATTGTATTTACAACCGGTTTAACATGGTTAGTTATTCAAGATGCGAATATATCTGTAATTGCTTTCCTTCTGAGAAAGAAGTATGCAGCATACGCAGACTTCTGTGGTAGTGTTGCACACTCCGGGAGCTTTATATGTGAGACAGCCATCCATGCACATGCTTTATTAGCATCCATCAGTGGCAATCATGAGCTAAATCACAGATCACAGATGCGTGTTACTTGGATTGTGACAGTTTTTTTTTTTTTATCTCATTTTTTTCAAGGTGTTCTAGTTTTTGTAGCATTCTTGTTTGTTTACTCACAGAGTCTTAGTAAAGGTTAAAAATAGTCTTGTGGTGAGTTTAAGCTTTTAACTCCTTGAGCTTTTACACATACATACACATACATGTATTTATGTGAACACTAATCATTAATCAGTTTTTTTCTCTCATGTATTATAAAGCAACTTAACTCATCAGTAACTACAAATTGTTTAAATGGTTGTTGCTTATCTGCCAGCATTAATTAATTAATTAACACTTACAATTTTTCAGTGAGCACTAGCTGAAATATTTTCCAGAAGAGGATATGCATTTGTGTTACTTAATATGCATGCAGGTTTCTTAGATGATGCTCATTATCATTTTACTCCAGATAATTGTTTTGGATTTGGTATTGCTTTTTCACGTTACTTTTATCTTAGTCAGATTTACTGAGTTGGTTAAATGTAAGTTTTCCCTGGTTAGACCTTCAGTTACTTTTATAGTTGGCATAAATCTGATGATTTTGATTTTGATTTTTTTTTTTTTTTTTTTTGGCTTCTTAACCCCTCAGATATTTTGAACATCAGTAACATTTTAAAGTGAATGTTTCATGTGACAGTGTCGGACAATACGTATGTTTTTGTATAAGACCCATCTGAGTATTTTATCTCCATCTTTTAACCCATGGTTTTTCTCTATGCTTTGTTGAATTAGAATGTAGTTTCACTCATAAGTATTCCAATTGCCAACAAGGCCAGTGCTGATGGCACTTGCAGAGCCCACTTCATCAACATACTCCTCTTGTTGCTTGTTAATGTATGCGGAATTATTAAAACCATATTCAGTATTTTATGAACATGCAGACAGAAGGGCTGTGTTTTTTCTTCGTGTCTAAACCAGACTGTCTGAATTTCAGATTTATCTTTCATTAATGTACTTTTTCCATTTGTTTTGTTCGTCACCTGTATTTTCAGTATAGAACAGATGCTTAAAATTTTTGTCTATGGATTTATAATATTGTTAGCCCATATTATTATTGTTATACAAATGATTGTATTCATTTAAAATGGTCAAATGTATCATATCTGTTTAGTGGGCAAATATCATACAGCTTATATTTTTATTGACTAAGCTGCTGCCTAATGTGTCAATGTGTGAGTTGTAAGTTAATTACCAAGGAGATGCAGACCTTAGATTATGCTTACTTACAGTTATTGCAGTCATGTCATTTTTTTAAAAATAAAAAATATGAGAATCACTTTATTTTCTGTGCTTCAGAAATATGAGCTGTTCATAGTGTTAGAAAAGTATAAACACCACAAGCTGGAGAAGTTGTTATGCTGCTTATTTGAGTAAGTCAATTAATAATTGAGAAAAATGTGCCAGTGTGAGTGTGATCATACCACTGGTTTGGTGCCAGTAATTCCAAAACCTTGACTTGGCATGATATGATGAGGCAGAATAAATGGAGGCCAAAATCTTCAGTAAAAATGGCTCAAGATTTTATAGATATTTGTGATTTCTGAATTAAAAAATTAAATGCAAACACCTTTTCTTTCTACTATTGTCCTTTAAAAAACAGAACAATTATACATTTAATTCGGAATTGGCAGTATTTTATACATGTAGAAATATGCATGAAAAAAAGGAAGATAAATTATGATATGACTGACGTGGTGGAAGCAAAGAATGTTTGTGTGTGTGTGTGTGTGTGTGTGTGTGTGTCATAAGAATGGAGAACACAAATCTTGTTTGCAGAAATCAAAATTTTAATAGTTTTCTGGCTTTACCCTAACAGAGTAACTCTAAAAATCAAAGAAGATTATTTAACTTCTTGTGTTGTTTGAAAATGATTGTGTTATGTGCATAAACGATGATGGTAATGCTTGTGAAACTGTCAATATTTTTTAGTCAAGATAAGAAGTATTGAGAGAAAATCTGAGGGTCAAGATCAGATCAATGGGGTGCTCCATATTCATAAAGAAATTTTCTTTGTGCGTGTTGTACAACACAAACAGAAAGACAGAGGCCAATTGAGTTTTCCAGTCAGTGTATGAATATGAAATGATCTGTGATCCAGATTTGAAACCCCATTTGTATTATCGTGGAAGGGAAAATGCAATTTAAGCACCTTTTTGGGGAAATTTGCTATGCAGACCTTGCCAAAATGTTTGCAGACTAAAAATGATAACATTCCAACCGTAACAAAATAGTCAAAATCACACATATTGATTTGTTGTATTAAAATAATTTCTCAGATCTGGGTTAGCAAATCTGGCCAAAGGAGCAATAAGTTCATGCCATGCTGATGTGTCCACAGTCCATCTGTCCATAATTCACAAGATTTTCTTTTCCTCCTACAGTAACAGATTTAAGCGAATTCTCACTGATCACCTAAGGTTGTCAGTTTACAGGCAATAACCTGAGAGCTGTAACTAATCATTAGATGGATGACAACCTATGACTGTTTTGGGTTATCTTACCTGAATATACCCAAACAGGCATGTGAATTTAAAGCTTGAGACATGTTAGTAGACTGGCATTTAATTATTTTTTGCTAACCTTTAACCTTCTGCCATCATACTCATTGCCAGATTATGCTGCTGTGATACAGAAAGCTGAGCAGCCACTACGATGGCCTTTATTAGGCTAACATGGTACCTTGCAAACTAGCTTTATTTCTGAAAAGTTGTTTTACTTTAGGTTTATGGTTTCTATTTTTTCTCTCCCGATGTGAGTTTGTTTGTATCGGTTTAGACGGATAATGTGATGCTTAATTTTACCTGCTGATCCATGTTTTTTTCCCCCCTCTTATAGGTGCGGATTGAGACGGCTACGACTCTTAAACTCAATATCCTTTTGATAGGCCTATTTGAAAGTAAGGGTAGTTAACTTCAGCAGCACATGAATTTATCATTCGTTTGAGTGTTATTGTAAACTGACTGCGACCTTGCAAAAGCACATGTACAATGGTTGAGTGTATCTTGGTGAATTGCTTTAACATCTGTCTACCCTAAAGTTTGACTTCTTCTTTAACTCATGATCACCTGTCGATGACTTTGAGTTCCGCACAGAGCAATTCCTTCCAGTGAGTACAAGTTTCTGTAATTCAGGTTTTAGAAAACACCAAAAAAAGTTTCTTAGACATCAGTATTTATGTCTAAAATTTTAAATTCTGTCTCCCTGTTTAGTATCTTGAGTCCATCTTTGGGCTGCTCTTCCAGTTGTTGCAGCAGGTAACAGAGTGCGACACTAAAATGCAGGTGCTCCATGTCATCTCCTGCGTCATCGAGAGAGTAGGCATCCAGGTAAGATGTTTGATATCAGATAGAAGTTTTCCTTAAGTAGTATGCATCTTTATATTACTGCACAATGACATTTACAGTATGAAACGTTGAGGCAAACTCCAAAGTGTCTTTGAAAGAGCCCTTGTGTTCGACATCTGAAAAGATATATTCTGGCAGTGCTCTTTGAAGTGTAACTCCACAAATTGTACTTATTGACTTGGACTCTGCAGGGGACATGTGAAGCTGTTAAAAAACATCAAATCACAGATACAAATCACCAGTCACCTTGTACTATACCCACACCACCAAGGTAAAACGGCCATCTGTCTTAAAAGATAAAGCCCAAATCCTGATTCTTTGTAAATCACAAAGCCTCAAGCAGCGCTTGTTCTGATGTCTGCTCTCATTTACAATGAAGATACAGTCTCTCCTCTGCCACTGCAGTGCTTTTGTAACCATATGGATTAGATTTTTGAGCATCCATTAAGTTGTTTTAATCCATTTAACTGCCAGCCCTGAAAAAAATGACTTTCCTTTTGACCCCCCTACGTTCTATTCAGATCCATTTTAAGTGCCATCCCTTAAATAATTCCTTGACTTAAATCTGTCACAAAAATGGCTTTTATCCTAGCAAACTGTCAATCTGATTAAGTCTTCCCCCAGTCACTGGTCCTGGCTAAACTTCTAGTGTCACTGGAAATCCCATTAATATTCTAACCGTTCTCACGAGGGATTTTGAACTCGCAAAGAGTGGCAGCAGTTGAGGAACTAGGCAATGAAACCACGAATATGGGTTGAGTTGAAATTAACATGATAACAGATATGAGATTTAGCTACTTTTTATGCTGTCAGTCTCACAAATGTCATCCTAGGGTGGTTTTGTGGGTCTGTTTTTCTCACTTTTTATCTTTCTCCTCAAGGCTCCACGGCATTTTCTTTCTATCTTTTACTGTTCTCTCTGCTCCTAGGTGGCTCCTCATAAAGGTGTAATCGAGCAAAAAATCCCAGTGTGGGGTCTGCAGCTCGGCCACATAGCGCCTATAGGGAATAGAAAGGGCTAGCACAAGTCAGTACAAGAAAAGGCAGAATACTTTCTGTAGTTGTTAATTCAGTGCCATTCTCAAATGTCCTGGAGTTGGCTGGCTGCAAAGTAACTGCACCTAAATTGCACAGTGTGCCATCACATTTTGTAATTTCACACAGGAATGACAGTGATAGCATCCACTTAGTCTCTAACTACCCAGATATTTACATGATTTAAACAAAAGATTTGATGTAATCTAAGAACGGAAATGGATATGATACCATTTTGGTATTAGAACAGTGTTTTGTGAAGGAGGAGGATAATGATTGAAGACGGAGAAGTTTTTTTTGTGAACTGTGCATGTGTCATATCCTCGATAGTTTGGTAAAATGTAATGCCTTAGCTGCTGTGGAGCTACAGACACTGACAACATGTGTCAACAAAATTAGCTTCCATAAGAGGTTTTTGCAGATTATGAAGTTGACACATTTAATTTTCGCATTGCTGACAAACAGACTTAAAAGAAAAAAAATATTATGAATTCTCACCTACCTGTCTAGTATTTTATTTACTCAGCTTTTCCTCTGAAATGTGTTTTGAAGTGACTGATTTAGGCTTCTAGGGATGCCAGGGAGGATAAAAGGGAAGGGATCTCAATTTCTCACTTAAACACCCTCCCCAAAACTTTCTTATTGGATGGCTGTTTGTTTTTCTTATGCCAAATTTGTATACAATATTAAGAAAATTTTGAGAGAAAATATGCCCGAGTAGTCTCAAAGTTTGTTTGGGCATGCAGTAAATATGCATAACACTTTGTTGAGACATCAGCGAATCAGAATTCACCATTGTCCCTTTTTCTGCTCCCAAATGAGACTTTTAATTTCTGCAAATCCACGGGAGTCTGATGTGAATTGAACATGAGTTGCAACTGTTGTGAAACCTGCAACTTAAGTTGCAGAGCATTTTCTTTGCTTTTTATTTGCCATCTAATGTGATTCTTTTTCAGATACGGCCCTATGTAGGCTGTCTAGTTCAATACCTGCCTCTGCTCTGGAAGCAATCTGAAGAACACAACATGCTTCGGTGTGCCATATTAACTACACTTATCCAACTGGTACAGGTATGGTGCATCTCAAATTTGCAGTTAATTATTTTTGCATTAGTCGGTCCAGTTTTTGCAAATCAAGTATTCACACACTATTCAATTCAAATAAATTGAGTGAATTGACTGATTAGTATGAGGAGTCAAAATGTTAAACAACAAGTTGATCTGTCGTATCAACTTTACAGTGATTAAGTTTATAAGTGTGATTCACAGTTTTCTTAAAAAACAAAAAAACAAAAACAAAACATGCAAAAACCCAAAACATTGACCAAATTTCAGTTTAGTCGTGAATTTCACAATCCCCAGAGCTTTAAGAGCTTTAATCCTTGTTGTAGGTACACAAAACACTCCTTTCAAAACACTCTTGGCAAAAATCTCAATATTAATATTCAGTGGTCTGTTGTTTAATTTCCCAAAGGACCCCAGGGTCACAGCTGGTGCCTCTTTCAAATAATTAATTACATTTCAACTATGAGCAGAGTCAAAGTCAGAAGATATTCACCTGATTTTGATTATCATCATCGAATAGGAGTTGTGGGTTGTGAGAATGAAGCTGCAGATTGCAAATATCTGCAACTTAATTTGGAGATATCAGTAATGAGAAACCCCATAAACTTAAATAGTGAGAAAAACATTTGTCCCAAGAAGAATGCTGTTATGGGCTGAAGGTGCTTATCTCAGACTTGAATAAGATTTGGACCCCTGTGTGGCTGCATTAGCTCATGGTGGGAAATGAAATGCCTGGTGATACAAACATGTTTCCTCTGGGAGAGTAACAAGAGTACACATCTGGCAAACGAAATGAAAATCTGCAGCTGAAGGGCCTCAGATTATCTAACTGTGTTGCCACATGCTAATTTGTTCTTTTTATTTAATACATGCAGAAAAATGTTAATGTTTAAAAGTTAAAATGTAAGGTACAGGAGACTTGTGTTATTGACCCTTTTGTACCTGGACCTAGTCCTAATGTACCCAGTCCTGTGCCTGCAAAGAACTGAATAGAAGTGTGTATGGATTGTTTGGCTTAGGACCAGCTGGAACTGGCACAACCAACTCATGCCCGTCAGTGATCCAACAGCATAATAGCCGGCATATTGGCTTGATTGCTTTTAAACTTCAGTTTTGCCTGTAGGAGGTTTTTTTTTTTTGTTGTTTGTTTGATGGAGAGAGAAGGGTTGCACCATCTGGGGATTGAGAAATGCTGTCTTCGTTTTACACCCACATAAATGTAAGAGATGGCATATTTAGACCAAATTAATGTCATGCTATCAGTAAAACGGTGCTGACAGATTTGAAATGCTACTTTGGGTCCTGTCTTCCTTCACACAGATTAATTCCTCTGCTACATGCATGGAGTCATTTTTCAGCACTTCTGAAGACTTTTAAGATGTATTCTAACCATAACCAGTAGAGGTGGGAATCACCATACATCCCACGATACGATATTATCACAATACTTAACGCACGATACGATATTATTGCAATTTTTAAAAATATTTTGCGATATTCAGATTCTGTACATAAAAGTTTACTTTTATGTACAGAATATAATTATAATTTATAATTCATTTTATCTAATAACAAAGTCTCACACTCAGTCTTTCTCTCATTTCAGTCAGTTTTATTGTTGACAAACTGAACGGTTTGTATTACAGTCTAGTCCAACTTAAGTGAATGCAACCATCTGGTACAATTATAGCTATTCTGAACTGTGCAATTTGTGAAAACTATGCAGCCCATTCAGCAAACAGCAAAAACAAAATATAATTTTACATTAAATAAAAAAGTTTTAAACTTAATTAAAATAAAACATGGCTTAAATTAAAATAAGTAAACTGTCATGTTTATTGCTGCCATAAAAAAAAGTTAAACACATTTGGACAGTGAAGGAATGTCAGGATTCTTGCTCAGAAAAAGGATCAACATGCTCTGAAGTCAGAGCAAAAACTTTTTTGTAACAAAATATCAATTTCTGCTGTCCCTGTATCGATACATTATTAGCAAACAAAATATCACGATACTACACAGTATCGATTTTTTCCCCCACCTCTAATAACCAGTACTTGCCTAATCTTAACAGTTACTTTAAGCTTGCGATAATCCTAACTTTACCACAACCTCATGCTAAGTCAGGCTCTTCGTATTTGATCATTTTTTTATGGGGAGTTGCTTTTTAACTGCATAAAAGGAGCTGACACCCCCAAAGTGGGACTGTGTCCAAGCACTCAGCATCATCAACAGCATCTTTCCCTTATCCTCTTCCAAATGATCTTGTGTTCTCTATAAATACACAGTGGATGAGTGGATGTGTAAAGCTTAAAGTGATAGAGTGCTTTAAAAGGCCATGGTGTCAGATAGCAGTTAAGTTTTCATCAAGAGGAGTTTGTGTGTATGTGTGAAGAAAGATGGAAGTGAGGTATCAAGGGTGAAAAATGCTTCAGTAATTTAGAACAATCGTGTTTGTTGGCACTATAATTGGTAACTTTGAGTGCTTGACTTGTGTGTTTGTGTGTATTCTGATTTATGTAAGTATTTATTTTTTTGCTGTGTGTGTGTGTTTATGTACTTGTCTAACTGTGCTGACAGTTTTGCTTAAAGGAAGGTTGTCTTTTGCCTTTTATGAAACAAACTTTGAACTGAATTTGGATGACTTTTTTCTTGTCAGTTCAATAACCGTGTTATTGTTTGAAGTCACTCAGACAGTGTATTCACATATATACTTACATATATACACACGCGCACACAGAGAGATAAGGGCTGTTGACGTTAATGTGATAATAACATGTTGATGCAGACAATGCTGGACAGTGTTCAACTGAGACGTCTGAACAATCTAAAACAAGGGACAAACTTTCAACAGCCATAGCTACATGGGTGGCTATGTCTTGTAGGCAGTTATATTGTGAGGAAGTATATGCTTAAGTCTACTTTTGGCATATTTTTTTGAGCACGCAGTACCCTTGAGATTTTTCTGGAGAATATTCTGAGCAGTATTACATAAACATACATGTGCAAGTCTGTTTGTCCACCTCCAAGCTGATATTGAAATGTGAAAGAAATATTGTTAAGGTGCATTTAGAAAAGATAAAGAAATCTGTGATTAATTTATGATTAGTCTTGAGCTAACTGTAGGGAATCACGCGATTAATTGCGATTAAATATTTAAACTGACAGCAGAGGGAGAAGGCTGTAGTTGATAGATGTATCACTCCCAAGTGCTAACCAACATCTGGAAGAAAGAACATGAGAACCTTGTGATTTTATCAAGGGCTGAGAGAGGAGCTAGAGAAGATGTGGAAGGAGAATGTAATAGTGGTCCTGCGATAATCAGAGCACTCAGGGTATTGATCCCCAAACTGGACAAATGGCTCCAGCAGATCCCAAGAATCACATCTGACATTTGTCCAGAAGAACACAGCTTACAAAAGGCAAAGATAATTCGCAGGACCCTAAAGCGCCCAGGCCTCTGGTAGACGGCCCAAGTTTGAAAGATAAAGACTGCAGAGGTTTGCTTATTGAAACGATGCCAGCTTTAGATGGTTCAACTAAATATTGACATGTGTGACTTTTTTGGCCAGGAAAGTGTACAGGAAATCAGCTTTTGTTTTGTTTTGTTTTTTTGTTTTTTTTTAAATAATTTGAAAACGCAAACTCTGTTTCTCTATGATATGTTGAGTGAAGCATTCAGTTTAGCTATTTCAATTATACTATGTGTTGCCAAATTGATATAGTCTATAGCCTGGTTGAAACATTAATCAAATGGTTGGTCATACTCTGGATATGTTGCTGTTGCATTTGACCCAAACACATCTGGAAAAAGGGATGCAGAATCTTTACTAGATGACCAGATTTGACTCCAGAAACACAAACCTCTAACAGTCATGTAGAGCTGAATGTGTGTTGAGCTGTGTCCTTTCTTACAGTCAAATCCAGCATTATAGCTGTGGGAATGTACCTTGAAATATGGGTTTGGTTTTAAAGTCTTCATCTTTGCTTCCAGTAGCACGGTTTTATGTCCCCTATTAGTTGAAAGCAGTGTGATACTATTGAGGTCAAAATGACACACTACTCGGTTGCTCATTCCCCTTTTCTGTCTTACAGTATGGCCACATACAGCTGTCCAGTGCATTAGTAACAAAGGGCTTGTGAAGTACACTTTGCCAAGAAAAAAATCTCCCAAGGGGAAGTTGCGTCATTTCTTACTCTTACTCTTGTGTCATCTTAAACGTCATAAAAATCTAAACGACCAAGAAATGACCTCTGACTTAGTTCTAGGACTTGCTTTTTTCCCAGAAATCGAACTTAATAGGTCCATATTGTTTTAAAGGGATATAAAGTGAGGATTTTAAAAAATAAATCCATAAACAACTCTTGCACCCTAAGGCAAGTATTTTGCAGCCAAAGAAACATTCTGTGCTTACAAAGAGCTTCCTCCTTGTTAAACTGATTCACTGAGGTATGGTCTTTCACTAGTTGCTGGGGAAGGGTGTGTCAGGTTTTGGATAAGCCGATGTGTCTCTATTTCACACCATTCTGCCAAAGTTATCTGCAAGGAAAACCCATTAAACTGAAGCACACAAACTGACTTCCTGTATCTTTGTGTTCTCACAGGGCCTCGGGGCAGAAAGCAAGAACCTGTACCCTTTTCTTCTTCCTGTCATCCAGTTGAGCACTGATGTTTCGCAGCCGCCACATGTGTATTTGCTGGAGGATGGGCTGGAGCTTTGGTATAGAGGCATATGCAGTACACTAACATTTATGACTTGTACACACTCCCATCAGGACACTAGATACTTTGGATATAGCTGTCTTTGTCACTCTATTTCACCGGAGTCCTTTTCTCATGTTAAACGTCAGCCTCATTTACTGACTCTCAGTTTTCTTTTTCAAAGGCATTCATTCTTGAGTTAAATGCAGGTGTTGTTAATTCATGCAGCTCAACCACAATCTTAACTTTATCTTAATGTTTGGGAATGTACCATTTTAATGAAGGTGCCTGCTACAGTACACTATGTTCACTTTTGAAAATGCATTGCCTCCAAAAAGTTCAGTTCAGCAGAAGAGAATTTGTCAGGGTTACCCTATATTGCTCTTTTATCATCCATTTGCTTTTTAACGTCCTACTTAATCTCTCTTTTCCTGTCTGCCGCGCTGGAGAGCTTCACTGTTCAGCATTCAGCATGCCGTGTCTGTCTTGCAGTAGAAACTTATATCTATTTTCCTGTCTTTTAGTCTACTTGATAAACAGTGGTGCCCTATATATTTGTTTGCTTGGTTTACAGTCGAAATTGGGTTGTTTTGTTGTTGTTTTTTTTGTTTGCTTCTAAGGTTATGTTGTGCTTATAATATCCTGATGATGTGTCAATAACACATTTAGTAAGCTAAAAATGTGAATGAACTGTGTATTCAAACATTTTCCTTTTAGAAGCCTAATATTAGTTCTTTTTATATAGACTACAACTTCCATTTCAATTTGCTTAGTGGACTTCATTTATAGCCAAAATTTAGCCATTCGATGTTGCTTTTATGATATTTTTTCTTTTTCTTTGTACACAACCTTCATAATTCCTTGTTTTTCCTCCGTTTTAAATCCCGTGACCTTCTTTCTCTTCCTGTAATATTTGTCGTGTTGCTGTTTCTCATCCCATGTTCTTTTGCCATCTCTAATCTAATGAACATCTCTTTTGTTACTTCTTGTTTTTTGCTCTTTCTCTCTCATCTCATTACTTTGCCCTTGTCTGCCTCTCATCATCATGTCTTCATGCAGGTTGGTGACTTTGGAGAACAGTCCAGCCATCACTCCAGAGCTGCTCAGAATTTTCCAGAACATGTCAGCTTTGCTAGGTGAGCTCACATGTTTCTTTGCTTGCTGGTTTGCCTGGCCTGGTTTATGACCACACACAAACTCCCCAAAATAACTTGATGGCATTTTATATGCAGATCACATTATTGTTTAGAAAGGAAGCTGTCACAATAATATGAAGAATAATGTGACTATAATGCATTTTAGAGTGGGGTTCCTGTATAATGGTTATATTTATTTGTATATGTGTTATTATGAAGAGAGACAGAAAACATTTCACTCCAGAAATGGTCATAACAGTGATGCAAAATTGCTGTACAATCCCCCCAAAACAAGCCAGTGTTGTCAGATCAAATAGTTGAGAATCACAGGGAATGGGGAAGGTTGATGCAATCCATGACCGTGGACTTAATTTTCATAGTTTCATTACCTCAGGCTATTGTAGCTTGTAAAGATCAGAGTTGTGGCTTTGCAGTTGCCTCAAGGCATCAGAGTCACTACTCTTGGTCTGTAGGCAGCTGCGAGGGGTGGCAGACTGAATAGAACTGGCTGGATGATTTATTACGGGCCCACAGCACTGGGACACACCTCACATGTTCTGCTCTGTAGTGGTGTATGTGTGTGGCCTTGCGTGCGATGAGGAATAGTATTGATTTAGTGCTTCTGCACATAACGAGTGATATAACCACTAGTGTAGCTTGATTGGCTTGGTGGAGCATTTGATCACTTACAGTGTGGCTGGGGAATCATGAGACAAGAGCAAAGGACTCGGGTTGACAGTTATGGATTGATGTATTAGAGGATGAGGGAATTAAAGAGGATGAGGAAAGGGGAAAGCTTGATAAAACTTGGCATGGAGGTGGTGAATGAAAAGGAATTATTTAAAAGTGATTGCTGGAAAATTCATAAAGAGAAAGTCACATAAAAGAAAGTTTGTGCATTGGAGGAGCGTGGACATGGATGAAAGATAAGAGAAGGCCTTATCTAGTGCTGAACAGAAACAGGAAACCGAGGAGATGAAAACAGCAGGAAAAGGGATTCTTTTTTTTGCAAGGCATCACTGCTAGTTATGTTAAATTTTAGACCAATCACAGAAAATTACAGAGAGGTGGCAGGAAGGTGACAAAAACAACTACTGTTGCCAAGAAACCAAAAACGAGAAGTGAAAAAGCATACCAAATCCTAGTGATAGAAAAACTGTTTCAAATTCAGATTGAAGTTTGTGGGAAGGAGGTGATCACAATGAGTCCAATCATTCAGGAACATTTTCCTGAACATTTTTCAGCACAGAAGATAAACTAATAATGAACTAACTAAATAACATTTATGCACTCGTAGAAGTCTTGACTGTGTGATTGAAAGACGTCAGCCCTGATTGCCTCCACTTGATTGACGAAGATCTGTCATATAATCAGCGTGTGCTGATCAGCTGCCATATTACTGGTTTAAGTGGGCTTAATGGGTGTATCGAAGGAGGAAAGACAGACTGTAATATCGATAAGAGGGTGTCAGATTAAAGAACAGCAAAAATTGAAGGTTTAATGGTGGGAAATGAGAGACACACGGACAGATAAGGTTGTGTAGAAATGGAGATTGACAGGTGGAAGTGGAAACACAAATTCCAGGAGAAAAATAAGCTCAGTCATAAAGGTATATGAGAAAAGGCTGTGATGGTTGTTAGAGAATTGTGGATGAATATGATTGTCATTGTGCAAAATGATTAGATCTTTAGGATGAAGGCACACTTCTGTTTCCTACACAGACACACATATCACTGATCACATCACATGCTCATTAGAGGTGGGAATCACCATACAACTCACGATACGATATTATCACAATACTTAACGCACGATACGATATTATTGCAATTTTTTTAAAAATATTTTGCGATATTCAGATTCTGTACATAAAGGTAAACTTTATCAATATTCATTTTTATCTAATAACAAAGTCTCACACTCAGTCTTTCTATCATTTCAGTCAGTTTTATTGTTGACAAACTGAACGGTTTGTATTACAGTCTAGTCCAACTTAACTGAACGCAACCATCTGGTGCAATTTATAGCTATTCTGAACTATGCAATTTATGAAAACTATGCAGCCCATTCAGCAACTGAAGAATTTGAAAGTAAATTAAAACAAAATATAATTTTACATTAAATAAAAACGTTTTAAACTTAATTAAAATAAAACATGTCTTAAATTAAAATAAGTAAACTGTCATGTTTATTGCTGCCAAAAAAAAAGTTAAACACATTTGGACAGTGAAGGAATGTCAGGATTCTTGCTCAGAAAAAGGAGCTGACTTCAGAGCATGTTCTAGTCCACGAAAAAATTGTTTGTAACAAAATATCGATTTCTGTCCCTGTATCGATACATTATTAGCAAACAAAATATCACGATACTACACAGTATAAATTTCCCCCCCCCACCCCTACTGCTCATAGACACATCAGGTGAGGAGCTTGCGAGTTAAAATGGATTGAGCTCTGTCTTGCTTTGTTCACGGGAATAAGTCTCTAAACCTGCGCGGCCTGCGAAGCGCAGTCCTAACAATGGTATTCCACATTAGATGAAAGGTTTACTTTCACACATCCATTCAGCACCATTTATCTCCCTAATATGCAGTTTAACTCGTAAGGGCTCAAATGTGGGCTACAGCAATTAGTTTCAAATTAGGAAATTAATAGTCTATTTAGATAACAAATTGGTTATTAAAGTTATTTTTGCAAGAAGAAATGCCATATTATATCATCTGTCCATCCTCCCAGTGATCCAACAGCAGCCTCGTGTGTACGCTGAAAACAAATAATAATTCTTTCTCATCAGAGGCTGCAATAGAGAAACAATATCTCTCCCTTAAGAATAGATCTTAATAGATTAAGAATAGATCCTGCTTTGCCAACATCCATCTTGGTGGATATAATATAATGTGACTCATTTTGTGACCCAAATATGCTTATAATTATTCGCACTTTCTGTGTTTACTTCGGAGACCTTGCTCGCCTTTCTGTCAATATTTGGTTCAGTGACGATGAGTGCCACTTTACTCTGGCCATGCCAGACACATTAATGCAAGGAAAAGGAAAAAAGCTTTCACATTTCTGCAGGTACAAGGAAACTGGATTCCATTAGTATTAAAATAAATAAATAAATGAGGGGCAAATGCATTGGTTTTTGTTTGTTTGTTTTTTGCTTTTTAAATACAAGTCATGTTTGTATATTCATAAAAAAGATCTGGGCTAAATCTTTGGAGTGTTCTATACGTATGTCTAATATCAAAAAGTGTTGGTAAGTTTCTAATCAATCATCTTTTCATGTTAAACTGTGCTTCTGTATCTAAAATCGATTTAGATTAGGTATTGATTTTGCACATATTAGCTGTTTTACTGTTATGTCATATTAGGACTGATAATTCTTAACACAAGGGCTGTTTAATAGCTCTTATTAAGCTTTCAGCCACATCTCATTGACAACTTCTTTCTTCTTGCATCTGCTATGAGATAAAGGATCCAGTTTTTAGTCTTTCAGTCATGTCACGATTAAGCAATCTGAAATTGCCTTCTCTCTGTTGCTGTCTTTAAAGTCAAGAGTGATCAGTGGGCCTCAGTTAGTCAGGCCCCTGTTATCTTAGCTGTTATCAAATTTTCAAAAACTCTTAACAAGCTCGCTGGTTTTAAGTACTTTGCCATCAGTAGATGTTTTCACTATTGTAGCATTTGTGCATGTGTGCCGCTATTTTAGGCTATGCTTGCTGCTACGTTAATGAGTCGAATAACCCAGATGATAAGACTTTAAAATTACTGCCACTTGTCAGCCCTAAGTACTTTCTCTACAGCTTGTTGCTGTCTCTGTCTTATGTTCTTGTGAAAAATCAGTTTCTCCCAAGGTTATGTTTGCATGTTTAAAGCTCATTAATTGCATTCAATGTGCTTGTGAGTGCAAGTGTTAGATAGAAATTTCAAAGCTGCTATGTTCAAAGATGATAGCTCAGAGGTATGATCACAGGTTTGAACAAATCAGGAAACACTTTGAAAAGCTGTGATTTAATGCTGGGAAGAACAAGAAGTTAAATAGAGAAGCATTTTTCCTTTAAAACACGCATTTATTTCCATATACCAATGACAAATCTTATACAAGAACTAAAGTTGCCTGTGTTTTGCAATCTATCTCTTTCATCAGTCTTCAGCTAGTCATCATCTTTGGCTAGTTTTCACTAGAACATCTGGTGGTTCATTTATTTTGCCCATGGAGAGCAATGGAGGGATGTGGGCCATTGAGATAGTCTGGCTCACTAGGATGTTGGAGCTTGCCAGGTATGTGGCCTGGCCTGCCTGATAAAGAGCCCTGCTCCATCATTGCTGAACTGGAGGAGAAAATTCCCTAATTAGAATGTCAAGAGCCTTGCTTTGGCTAAATTGTTAGACTAGCACTACGCTCTGTATCACTGCCACCACACTCTGAACTAGGACACGTTTCAGCTGTGTGTGGTGCTCTGACTTGTGATGATGGAGCACGAGCACAGAAGTTTCTCTCTTCTCTCTTACTGGCGTTACACTGACTAATGTGAGCAAGAAATAGAGATAAGTAGCCATTTTAATGTACTTTACTTTGTCCCTTCAGTGTTGAGAAACTCAGCAGTTCAAAGTTTTGGTCGAAAGGTTCATAGTTTTGGTCGGAAACAAACACATTAGTGTTGTATTAATTTTTTAAAAAAAAAATTAAAAATAGAGAGATATAAACAGAAAATCACAAAATGTAGAGATCTTTAAAAACCAGTGGTTGCTTATTTTCTCATAACAAGGGATATATGGAAGTCACGTGTAGCTCTTGTAGCCATATATGCTAATTTCCATAAGCTTTTTGTTATTTTAGCCTGTGTCTTCAAATAGCTTTATTTTGGTCCAAATGGTAATCCAAAATTGTACGATGAGGCGTTGCAGTGTTTGCTTTTTGCCATTTCCTAATAGCTACAAAGATCCCGGGTTCAGGTCTCGGCCATCTGAGATCTTTCTGTGTGGACTCTGAATTGTTCCTGTGTAGGTTGTCTCTAGGTGCTCCGATTTTATCCCACAGTGCAAAAAAAAGGAATGTATTTAGTGATTCTAAACCGGCCGTAGGTCTTAATGTGAGCATGAATGTTTCTGTCTCTCTGTGTTAGCCCTGTGATAGACTTGGCGTACCCTGTGTCCCTTTCTGTGACAGCCTGGATAGGCTCCAGCTCTTTTGCAAACCTAAATTGGATAAGCAGTAAAGAAAATAGATGGTTGCATTGAATTCTAAGATGATGAATGTTCAGTTATATCAGTGGTTCCCAAACTTCTTTTGCTAGGCCCCCCCTTCGTTTTACAAGAAAAATGTCTCCCCCCCGCGCGCGTACACGCACACGCACAAACACAAACACATCCTCAAACACATCCTCCAACCACACACACCCATATTTTGCTCCATTCCTGTTTATTTCACACCTCAAACAATTAGTAAACAATTAAGCAAATACAAGTAATCTGCAATAAATTACAGGTAGTAAGAAAATAAACTACTGACTCTTTTACGCTACGTCCACACTTACACGGGTTTCGAATCACCGAAAATGGAGATTTTTTAAAACTCCTTTTTTGTGTTTACGTGTGGACAAGAAATACAGAGTTCGTCACGCAACATCAAAGGTATGTGCCTTCTTTTACGTCACGCTGTGCGCCACGTTATTGCTTACATGAGATGAATTGCAGAATGGCAGAGGCAAAATACTGTTTCTGTTCATCTGACTATCTGCAGGTTTTACACGCTTACATACACACACGCAGTTACTGTCCCTCCATTTACAAAGGCAGAGGCATCACGGTGTGATTATTTTACTGTAGTTGGTTTTTTCCTGTGTAATAATATTCAACATTGCTATCAATACATTTTTCAAAAAATGCCTCTGTGCAAAATGTTTATGTTTAAAAACATAAACAACTGTGGGATACTGTTTGTCCGTGAACAAATCGTGGCAGGATCAGCCTGATGTTATTTGTATCCCGCTGTAACTTTACTGTATAAACAGCTAACATCTCCAAAATGTCACCAGTAGTTAGTCATTACAACAAGTGTTTGTGAACTAAAAATCAAGAATGTGGGATACTGTTTGTCCGTGATTTGAAGAGCCCAGCGCTGCTCCCGACGAAGGGAAAACCAATTCTGCAGGGGAGCTCAAAGGGCAGATATGCTTCACCATATTTTCTAGTGTTTGGCTTAGAATGAAGTTGGTTTGAAAACATATTCAGCTATTCAGCTTCATCTCTTGCTTTGCGTTTCTGTGGGCGCCACGTGCTAGCAGTGTCCAAGCGTTCCTCCCCCCCCACCCCCCCCCACCCCCCCCTTCATACTGCGCCCCCCCTGCCATGGCTCTGCCCCGCACTTTGGGAAGGTTTGAGTTATATAAAGCAAAAAAATCTGCAAATACTCAGCTTTAGGATGCTGCTACCAGCATATATTTAAAACATTGCCAGATGAGTGACTGGTAATCAAACTAGTAGTGTCAGTATAATATTAGCCTGCCTCCTGGTTGATAAATTGAAACAGAACTGCTTCATGACCTTGCTGAAGTAATAACATACTGCTGCACACAGTCAAGTCAGAGACGCTGACGGATGAAAGATCTGTTTGCACTTGATAAGTGTTAGCTCGCCGTTGTGGGCATTTTGTGTTTGTACAAGGTGATGGCCAGCAGTAAGCATAAAAAGGGGTAATGACACCAACCAGTTCCCCACATTTGCCTTCTATCGTTCTGAAAATTTTGATCAAAGAAAGTTAATTTAGCCTTAAAATAAAAAAGACATGTTATATTAAAGTCTCAGGTGTGTTGTTAAAACCTAGCTGGTAATGGCTTAAAAGTTCCTTTCTTGGCTGTTAGGCACTAACCATTAGTGTAGTTGTTCTGTTTGGACACCAATATACAGTTATTGTTACCGACTGACTCCTCCCTACACTCAATTTTTGATTATATTAATATGGTAATAAACTTTTCCTAAGTATGTTGGTTTGCACTGTTGTCCACAGCAAGGTCCTGGGTTTGAATCCACCATCTGGCTGGGGCCTTTATTTGTGGAGTTTCATTATCTCCATGTCTGCGTGGGTTCTCTCTGTGTACCCCCACTTCTTCCCACAGTCCAAAGATGTGCACTTAGTGGTGTTAGGTTAAGTATTGGTTCTAAATTAAGTATGAATCTGATATCCTCGTGTCAGTGTTGTTCCCACATTATCATAATAAATGTTGTTCCAGGTTCAACATTGCAAGTGACCAATCACATTGTTGTGACATCATACTTTTGCGACTTTGGAAAAAAACGCCTTAAAAAAAGAATCTAATTAACTTGCGAGAAACCGCCTCTGTCTGCCGATCCAGCAATTTGAATGCTTTTCATTTCAGGATACTATTCTTTAATAAACGGTAAGCATTATACGTATTGTCCTTGCAACATTGGAATGTCATAAATGAATGAATGGCTTGGCTTGCAAAAGTATGACGTCACAACACTGTGATTGTTGTTCCAGGTTCAACATTTGCAATGTTGAACCTGGAACAACATTTATTATGATGATGTGGGAACAACACCGACACGAGGATTGCCATAATTATCCAGTGTCATCATAGCTGTTGTGCAAAAATATTGGCCAGGCACAGCCACAGACGAATCAAGCAATTCTGCTAAGGGCTTATGAAAGTACTCTGAGGGAATTGCTAACATTTCTCATAATGTAGACTCACAGTTAACTGCCCTGTTAATGTGTTTCCTGGATCAATCTGAACAACCCCATTAGGCAACAAGCTCTTTATTACAGGTTTCCTAACTGTAAGTAATGGCTTTGATTATAGCTATCACATGCGTTGGAAATATTTGGCCTTATTTGATGCATCAATAGAGGAAACGGTAACATCTTATCATCTTTTCTTCCATTTTGATGTCATACTCCACAAGGGCTCTTCTTACAGCCTAATAACTGCAGATATACTATCCATGTTTAACCTGGAGTTCCTCATGCATTAACCAGTGTGAGATGTTTGAGACTTTTTTTGCTGGCTATAGAGCTTGGAGAGCGCTTCTCATACGTTCACCTTGGAATGTTTCAGAGCATTAACAAGGTCTAGTATTTATTAACACTTTGAAATAACAGAGATATCATGACTTGTCACTTTTCTGTGAAGTTTTATGCATTTGAAGGCTGTTAAACCCCCGAGCCGAGGGCTTTACTGATCTCCAACTTTTTGTAGCTGGCTGACTAGAATGAGCCCAACAAACATTATCTGTCCTTGTTGCGCTTCATTGCAGATTTTGGCACAGCTTTTTTGCTATCTGTTCACTTTCCTTACTTTGCAAACATTTTCACCCTAATCACAGATTATAAACTGAAAATTGTGGAATAGTGGAATTGTGGAATATGACCACGTTTTAGAAGTACCCAGCAACCATTAGTGGTACTTTAGGGACTGTTATCGCAGTCAGATGTGAGTCTCATTTCCCAGCTAATGTTGATAACTGAAGCGGATTTTGCAGCATATGCCCAGGGCTATGAAGGATGTACTCACTAAAGCTTAATCAGTGCTTTAGCATCTGTTTTTGTGACTATTTGATTATGACGGTGTGTGCGTGGAGGGGGTGATTGTGTCCTCCCTTCCCACATCTTTGTTAAAATTTAATTGCTTTTATAGTGTTTGGCAAAACAGCCTATTCTGATTTAGACTAATTTGTATTCCTTAGGCTTTTCTAATATTTTGTCCATGGGCTTTTCTATGCATGGAAGGAGAAAATATTAAAATAATTTCTCTATAATTCAATTGCATCCAAATCTTACTAATTAATAAAAAAAATTTCCTTGTGCCCAGCTGTGTGTTCTGCACTTTTGGTGAGCGCTTTGCTGGAAACCTGAGGAAGTGCATTGTCCTCTTCAAAAACATTTGAAAGAGTATTTTTTACCCCTTAGCTATAAAAGGTTGATGGGATAGTGGCATCATCCTATCGAACAGGCGGCCTTCATCGTGGACACCTAAGTTTGTGAATGTGATAACTCGAGAACGAAGTAACGTAGGAGTTTGAAACTAATGGTATAGGTGTATCTCCTATGACTCAGACTAGTTCTGATCTCACTGACCTTGACCATGACTCAGAGGTCAAGTTTTCAGAAAATCTTTGGAACGGGATAAGTCCAGAAGGAAGTCACCTAGGATTTTCAAATTGATACCATAGGTCTACCTGCTAGAAGGCTGAGGGCTACCACTGGTTACTATCAACTGCAGACATTTTTTTGTTGTTCATTTGGAACCTGAGTGTTTATTTCCAGACCATCATAATTGTGCTTTCAGGATTGCACTTTTCATATCTCACTGTAGGACCAGTCACAACATAGAACCCAGGAGAGAACAACAAAGGTAGAGAATAGCATTTATCGGGCTGTTGTGTTGATGTAAAAAGAAGCCGATATGTTGAAGCTGAGTCACACTAAATCCTCCATCCTTTTGTTCCTGCCGTATTAGTGTCACACCGAAATTGTCTGGGGATGCTGTGTGGAGATGGAAGTGAATTTACTTCCAATAACCAGAAAGATGCAGTGTTATTTTTGTCAGGCTGTTTGTATTCATACATGGACACTGGGGGTGGCCTGGGTTCATTTGCAATCGTGAGGGATGTGAATGATGAAAGTCTTATCAAGTCCAGGCCTCGGTACTCCGGGCTACCCAGAATAAGAATTACATTCTTTGTTTATTTTTTTCTTTTAATATTAATTTGTGTTTTCCTCTTATGTTGATAGCTACACAAAACTCTTCTTCAAAGGGTATTACCAGAATATGTACACATCTTATCAGCTTGACATGGCAGGAGTGCTTGTGGTGGTTTCATTATGGAGGGACAGGGACTGGAGAGATGTCACAAGCATTTATTCACCTCTTATTTTGCCTTTGGCATTAAAGACAATGCAGCATGTGTAACTGTGCTTGCAGGTAAGATTAAGTATTTTTGAGTGTACTCATATGGTGTCACTGAAGTGTGATAATGGGGGTGACAGTATTTTCACAGGCATAGAAAAAAGAACAGTCTACTCTTTGTTTATATTAGAACTAGACTGTTTAGAAGAAATAGTTTTTCATCAATTCGATCGATTTTATTTTCCCTGGACTGCCTCAAAGAGATTCTGGCAAACCGTCAGGCGACTCAGGACAGGAAAGCATTGCTCTACCTGCACTGTGTATAGTGCAGAGGGAGCGCTGCTGACTTCAACTGAGGACATTGTCAGGTGGTGAAAAGAGTACTTTGAGGATCTCCTTAATCCTACTGACATGTCTTCCGTAGAAGAGTCTGGGGTAGAGGGGGGTGACTTGTCAATATCCGGGAGTGAGGTCATTGAAGCAGTTTAACAACTCCTTAGTGGCAGATCTCCTGGGTTGGATGAGGTTCGTGCCTGTACAATGTTGTGTGAAGATCAGGGCCAGTACCGAGACAGACCGAGATGGTGGGTCCCATCTTCAAGAAAAGGTTTGGAGGGTGTGCTCCAAGTATAGGGGGATCACACTCCTCCGCCCCCCTGGGAAAGTCTATGCCAGGGTGGTGGAAAGGAGTCCGTCCGTTAGTAGTACCTCTGATACAGGAGGAACAATGTGGTTTTCGTCCTGGTCGTGGAACACTGGACCATCTTTTCCCCGCTCGAGGATCCTCGAGGGGGCAAGGGAATTTGCCCAACCAGTCTACATGTCTTTTGTGGACTTGGTGAAGGGATTCGTTGCATCCGTTGCTATAGGCCATTCAGTCCTTATACAGCCTTTGCAAGAGCTTGGTCCAAATAGCCGGCAATAAAGCAGTCTCGTTTTTGGTGGGTGTTGGACTCTGCCAGGGCTGCCCTTTGTCACAGATTCTGTCCATAATTTTGATGGACAGAATTTCTAGGTGTAGCCAAGTGGCAGAAGGCTTCCACTTGGGTGGTCTCAGAATTTCATCTCTGCTTTTTGCAGATGATGTGCTTCTGTTAGCTTCATCAGGTGACAGCCTCCAGCTCCCAATGGAGTGTTTCGCAGCTGAGTGTGAATGACAATCAGCACCTCCAAATCAGAGGCCATGGTCCTCAGCTGGAAAAGGGTGGAGTCCTGACTCTGGGTCAGGGACGTGTTCCTGCCCCAAGTGAAGGAGTTTAAGTATCTTGGGGTCTTGTTTAGGAGTGAGGGGAGAAGGGAGCGGGAGATTGGCAGATGGATTGGTGCTGGACGCTGTTATAAATATGACTGTTTGATTGCCTGCTAGGTGGCGCCTCCACGGCGTAGTGAGATAATTACACCTAATATAGGTTTGCTTGTTGGCACACACCTCCCAAGAAGTTTGTACTTTTTGATGTCTGAAATGAGTCTGTTACTAATTAGCATTGATTAGCAAATATCTGTATATCTGCATTTCACTTGTACAGTTTGTTGATGAAGCTCAACAACCAATCTACTTAGGGTAGAATACTCAGTCATCTTCATCACTTCTGGTTCCAAAAAAATAAATGTAAAAAATGGCAGCAACAAAATTTGGAGCACAAAATGAGTGAGTGATGTCATATTGTAAATGTTCTAATGACAGACCCACGCATATGTTTATTTAAATGATAATGATTTCTTTTTGGCAACTAAAATATGCGTGCTGTTGATCATGATCATGGCTTGGTGATCCTGTCTGCTTGGAGGTCATATCTACTGGTAGAACCTTGTACAGTCCCACTTCAAAGACAGTTTAGTAAAACAGTTAATATTTTAATATATTTCTTACAGGGGTTTTTTTTTTTAATAATTTTACTAAGTTTCCTGAAAAATTTCCTGCCCTGTGTTGTGTGCATTTCAAATTTGAATTGTCTGTGTGGGTATTTTGGTCCTTCCAGTATCATGTAGATCACTCAATTAAGATTTTAGGTAAGCATAACTGATCTATTGTATACACTTGAGGTACTATCTTATCAGAAAGTACACATTTAAGAAGAGGAATGAAATGCAAGTAATAACCAGCTAAACTTATATAAAAAGCCCAGACTCTGATCAAACAGAATGCCAAATAATAGTTATTTCTTGTCAATCAATGCCTACAATGCACAACTCTGTTTTTTACCCTCTTGGGGAAGATTTGTGGTGAAACAACCTGGTTTTCCCCTCAAAGTTACTCTGTTTGGTGGATTGTAAAATAACAGACAAATGCTTAATGTAACATTCACGTCTCTTCTGAAAATTTGTTTTTCCTCTCAGAGCCCTTCATTTCAAGGTTACATATCAAACCAGATTAACCTTGTTGCCACATTTTTAGTACACCCCACTAGTTTCCCTGTCATATGAACTGAAATAGCTTTTAAACTGCGCCTGGGGTATTCACGCTAAGCTCACTCATAAAAGCCCCTTCCGATGTTTGTTCCAGTCTTGGCCTTTAGAGACCTGCTGGTAGAATCTCAGCTCAAAGCAGTTATATTAGATGCTGATCGGTTCTCACTGGAGGTTTGCTGTGAGAGCTCTGCCACCAGCCAGAGCCCACGAGTAGTTTAAATCAACCTATTTTTGGCAACTTGTAACTGTTTTCAGTTACGCAGTGTGAGTTGAGGCATATTTTGGAGAAACATGAATGAGATATTTAAGTACATACTATAGCCAACCTTAATTTTGTCTTGTTTTATGTATTGCATCAATTGTTTGAACATAGTTGCTTACTTAGTAGTTTTATTTTTGCAGTGACAACAAAAGACACTTGCTAAAAAGTTATGTTTAGTTTGGCATGTGCTCAGGCTATTCTATTTACCCTATATTTGTTTGTGTACAGAAACGTCTATGCAGTAATTGTGTTGTTGGCACAAATTATAATTTGCAGCTAGAGCAGGTATTGTGAAAGCGGAGGTATTGCTTTCTTTTGAATTTGATTCAGTAATGTTTAACAAAATTATTGGTGTCACTGACAGCACAGAGATGGATTAGCCACCCACGTTTTCCTTTGCTTTCTGGTTACCTTGATGGGAATAAAATGATTTAGACACAACAAAAGAATTTCTGTCCAAGTTAAATCTATTTGAATACATTTATTTTTGAAATATTGATTTTGCTTGCTTTTAGGCTATGAAAATAATGGCTTCCATCAAATGAACTCTTTTGTGTCCTTTACTAAATAACTGCATAATGGAATTTGAAGGAGAGAAAAACTTCCAGCATTTTCGGTCATTTGGTGAAGTATCTGGGAAACCAGCAACACAATATCTCTGGTTTTTACTGGGTTAGAGGTAACTAGAGAGTTTCTACACATTTACTAAAATATATATTTTTAACTTAAAAAAGAATATGCATAAAAACTGTTACGTGTCAAAATATGTAAATCTAGTCTCTAAGTAAGCTTGGACATTCACACCCATTTATCCATTGTCTGCGGACCTGCCATGCTTGCAATGTTCAATGAACTGACGTCCCCTTGCTCATTCACTATTAAGAAATCTGTTGCCTTGACTTTTCTTTTCTTTTTTTTTTTATGACTTGGGCTGACCAAACGAATGCATTTCTTTCCTCTTAATGCTCTCTTCCAGTACCAATTCTACACAGAATGACATATTAAAATAGTTATTTTGACTATTTAGACATTCCTCTGTTTGCTCCTTCCTTATTTATAATTTGCACTAACCTGTGTCTCCTTTGTGTTATATTCAATAATTGTCTACTCATTATCAATTCTCATTACGTGTGTTTAGCGTAGTATAGCCTTATACTGTGTTTGGCTGATGCAGTGACTAAATTGCTCCTGGAATACATAATGTACCTGAGAAGATAACAGATGGCAGAATATATTATCGTCATTACTTTATTATGTCTGACAGTTGGCTGGAGAAAACATGTTGCATGCATTAGCATAAATATCATCTTTACAAACAGACACGCTCATAGTGGGCCCGCTATCATTGTTTATCACAGATTCTACTATAATCTTCTTGCAGTCAAACTTTGACAAGTAAACACATCAGGTTTAGGTGTTTTGATGTAATCAAAAGAAAGGTAGGATTTTGTTTAAAAGGGCAAGGAATCACAGCGTCCTAAGCAACGTTATATTTAAGTATGTGTAGTAGGAAATACTGCACAGGAAAACTGTAACAAGACTGTGTTACAGTTTATAACCGTAAAAGGCTGATGGGGTATTGTCGTCAATTGCCGGGTGAGCAGTATGGAAACCAAAATGTGTGAATGCGAGAAGTTGAAAACAAGGCGACGTAGGATTTTGAAATTTATACATTGGTGTGAGTACTAGGAGGCAGAGGGGATAGCACTGGTGGTTTATTATTTTGATTTGAAGTTGCTAGTATAAATTAATTGTCTTTATTTTTGTACAAGACTTCTGTTTGAACAGTTTGTCTTTACCTTACCTTATATAACTTGATGTCCTTGAAATGGTTTTCATCAGTCTTAAATTAAACTAAATGCACTTAATTTAACAGAAAGGAAAAGCTATTGATAACTAAGGAGTTTATTGTCTCATCTTGTAAACTAGGCCTTAGACGATTCATCAAGTAACTTTATCGCAAAGAAGCAGATTTTTTTTTTTTGCTTCAATCCTTCATTTACTCTAAGGGTTTGGGACTAAAACAGACCCGCAAGAGAAATTTAATGAGGGGGCGTGTGTGAGTAACATGGAACCAGAGTATCTAAAAAGAGGGTGAACAGCAAAGATGCAGAGCCATTTCCAAACCGGTTAGCTCAGGTGTAGTGAAACAAAGTGTGTTTGTAGTATTTAAAACAGCAGTGCCTGATACTGTAACCATCATTATAAACTTTACTGGGAAAAAGCTAGCGGGAGTCCTTAATCAAACCACCTGTTCAGCAAGCTTTAACATTAAGAAAGGCAAACTTAATGTTGAATGGAAGCAGCTACATTTTGTTTTAATCAGCAAAAATCTACAATAAAGCTACAGAAGTCAAAATAAAATGAACTGTTAATACACTGCTTAAATTGGGTAGCTTGCTGAAAGCTGACTGCAGCAATCCCACTTGTTGTTCCAGTGATACTTGCAGCAAGCGTGCTTTATATTGTAAGATAAATCCCCTACAATATAGAGAAAACCACAGCAATTATTGTGCTATTGTAGGGTCTTTACTAGTCACATCTTGAGGCATCTGTTGTTGTCATTTGGTGCTATATAAATAAAACTGAACTGAATTAAGAGTCTCACTCAGCAGTCTTATCACCTCAGATTATTTAGAAACAAAAACCATATTCTCGCAGTGTCTTTGATCCCTCTGTTTGTTATGCAATGCTCCAAAAATGACCTGTTGTCCAATTTGTAAAGTGCAACATTTACATTTCTGTTTTAGAGCTGAGCTCTGAGAACCTGCGTACCTGCTTCCACATTGTTAATGGCTACATATATTTGTCAGCCACAGAGTTTCTGCAGGTGAGACACAACAAAAGAACACTTGGACTTCACATAACTCTTATATTGGCACGATATACTGTCATAATACATGTTGGCATGCTAATCTGCATAAGTTTTTACAGAACTGAACCATCTACCCCGATTATTCCCTCCCCAGAACTACGCAGAATCCTTGTGTCGATCGTTTTGTGACCTGCTGAAAGACATCACAAATGAAGGGCAGGTGCAGGTGCTCAAGGTACTCCAGTTCCTCCCCTCTCACAAAAAGTCAAGTCACGTAGATGTTGTTTTTCCAAAATCACAGCTGATTGCGTCTCGTTCTCTTTTATTGTCTGGATTTATTTTTCATTGCTTTTAAGTTCAGCCAGTGTGAGAGGTTGTTTTGCCTGTGTGGCCACTGAAGAGCAGGTGCGCTGAAAGCACCATTATATCCAGTAAAAGGAGACACATAAACATTTACACACACAAACTGCGCAAGCACTGCTGCTTATTAACTGACACCCCATTATAATGCAAGAGGAGCTATGACTTTTTCATTACTAATAAAAGAATTCGAGAAATGGCACATAAGGAATATCAAACGGCTCACTCTAGACCCTCTTACCTGCAGCATCACCGTCTTTGATTATGAATACAAGAAGCAGCATTTAGTTTTCTTGGGAAAGTAATACAAAATGTAAAAACGCTGCATCTTCCTCATACTGTACCATCTATAAAAAGAGGGATTTTCCCATAACGACAGAAGTTTCTTTACATTTTTATGTGGCTGACCATTTCTACTTCTTTTCTGGCTTCCTCCTGAGATTTTCCTGTCAGTTTCTCTCTACTCCTTTTGCTTACTCCACCCTCTGAGGGTCGCCCTTCATCCTTCCTCGCCCTTTGTCCCTCCAGGTGGTAGAGATAGCTTTAAAGGTTAGCCCCATGCTGGGAGCCCACATGTTTCAGCCCCTGCTGCCAGCTGTCTTCAGAGGTATTGTGGATGGTGAGGTGAGTTTTACCTTTGCATCTTGCTCGAATCTACGCTGGAACTGTGTAAAAGGAGGAACCTGTAAAAATATGTTTTTCATTATTCACCACATATTTAACCTTAAATTTGTCTTTTAAGGTTTTAGTTCTTTCTCAAGTGTTAATAGTCCCGGCCCTTCTTCTAATTTGTCCTTTACTGTCACTTGAAATGAATTCTTCAAAGACTGTATAGTGGCAATTATTGATAAGTCAGCTCAGTTAAAGGTTACACATTCACAGGATTCTGCTGTGTCAGTGGGTCCATCTTTTCCCTCTTATCAAGCTTAATGACTCGTGTTTTATGTAAAACCATTTATGCGTGGTTATGTTTCATCATCTGGATGCATGATTGCGTGTCTATGATCTACAGAGATATCCCGTGGTGATGTCCACCTACCTGGGCATCATGGGTCGTGTCCTGCTCCAGAACTCCAGTTTTTTCTCGTCTTTGCTAAGTCAAATGGCTTCCGAGTGTAACCAGGAGGTGAGGTTTGATGTCTGCCCTTCATTTCTCTCTCCTCAGCACAGACTCGATGAATGTCTGTGGGAGACATAAATGCAAAGTGCCTGTTAAAAGGGAATCAGTGTGAACGAGGCTGAAAGTAATGAGCCAAGGAATTGCAAATGGTAACATTTTCAAGCCCTAAAATGTTGTCCTCCTCTACTGTGAAACTCTGAGCAAAGAAATTAATTGTGCCTAGTTCTGAGATTGCAGCCTTAATCTAAATAAATGCAAAGATGTTCCTCTCTAAGTTGTCTCTCATCATACCATGCTTACCACAGAGGACAAGATAGGAAGTTTAATCAAAAATATAGCAAAGGTTGAGACACATCTCTATACAAATTGCTGCTGCTCTTTTTTTTTTTTTTTTTACTCACTAACCCTTTTTTCTGTCCTCCTTATTTCTTTTCCTCCTTTTCTCCGCTCATCAGATGGACCAGTTGTTGGGCAATGTTATAGAGATGTGGGTTGACCGAATGGACAACATCACTCAGCCTGAGAGGAGGAAGCTGTCGTCGCTGGCTCTGCTTTCCCTCCTGCCATCTGACAACAGGTGAGAATCATTTTTGAATTCTTTTCTGTGTTGAATTTGCTTTAAGCTCATAAAAATTGGATTGAACTGCATAGCTTACTTTAGGGCACAACAGGGGGAAAGTAATGATGTTCTTGGAAAATTATTTAGTAGACTCTTGTTCATCATTACGGATATAGGTGGTGAAATGATCCTGTATATATTTCTCCTTGCAGCCGTAAAATGCAGAACAGCACAACAGCTTAACGGGCGCCTGCTTTAACACTCTGGGTGCCAATTATATGTCAGCCGAGCAGCACAAATGCGGATACTGATATACACACTTTGTACAGGCCAATGCAGACAGCTGGGTTTTCAGACTTGCATATGGGGGCGAGAATATATTGTCAGAAATAAAACGACTTTCCATCTCTCCTTAAGACTTAATGTCACAAGCTATAGTAAGCGATGTTACTTAAATCTGTAATTCATCATCCTCTAGCCAAAGCATGAAACACATTTGTTTATGTCTCTCTTCTTCTGGTGGATTATTGTCCCGACTGTAAACACTTTCTAGGCAACACCTCTCGCTATGATAAATGAGGAGATAAATACGTGGATACGTGCTGACAGACACAGAGTACCTGCCCTCTTACATTGAACTTGAACATTTTCTGTGCTGTACTGACAGGATGATGGAAATGATACATGTTTATATGTGTAAGCAGTCTTTTTTTTTTATTGTTTTTGTTTTTTTCTATTAAGATGTCACCATAATTTATCCCCCCCCCCCAGATGTAACGTTGAGCATTTTCATATGAAAGCCTGTAGAGATTTACTTGCTTTTGGAGCAGGCCTCAATAGGCCATTCTTTGGGTAGAAATTTGCCTCAAACGTGTTGCAAATACGTACGATAAGATCCACAAGCGTAAACTAAGATTTACTATTGTGTTCAATGATTTGTATGTTACTTACAAGGACTCACAAGCATGCGGTTCAATCCAAGCACAAATATGAAGCAATCTGACCACACGTAAAACTGTTTTGCAAATATGTACTTCATAAAGTTGAATAAATACTAATCATTTACTCACAACTAATTAAGTTTAGCTCACAAATCTTGGTTTACACTAGTGGATCATATCGGATGCCTTTGCAGCATTTTGGAGTCAAATTTCTCTCCATACCATTCGGGGTACTACAGTTTTTGGTATTTAGGCTTTGTAGCTTTACTCCTTGGCTCCAAAATGGAATTCATGGTGAAGTTACTTCTTTTTTTTTTAATTAGGGGAAAAGCTGCAAAACTGGCTAACTTTAAGTGACTTTTTATGCCAGATAGGCTAGTCCCAGTGTTTCAGAAACTGCTGATCTACTAGGATTTTCCCACATAACCATGTGTGGGTTTTTCAGAGAATAAGAGAAAATATCAAGTGACAAATGCCTTGTTGATGCAAGAGGTCAGAAGAGAATGGCCAAACTGCTTCGAGTTGATAGGAAAGCAACAATGACTCAAGCAACCACTTGTTACAGGCAAGAGCAGCAGAAGACCACAAAAGACACCGCTCCTATCAGTTTAGAACGGGAAACTGAGAATACAGTTTGCAGTTCATCAAATTTTGAGACCGGAGGAAAGTTGCCTGGCGTGAATAGTCTTAATTTCTACTGTAACATTCAGATGGGACGGTCAGAATTTAAAAACCTGGTTCTGTCCTGCCATGGATCAACAGTTGAAGATGCTAGCAGTAATATTTGGGGGATGTTTTCTTGGGAAACTCAAAGCTCAGAACTTATTTAATATGACTAAGTTCACTGTCATGAGATCTCAATGGGAAGCGGTGAAACAGGACATTTGTATCATGGATAGTCAGCCAACAAGTCTGCAGCGACTCGCTGATGCTGTCATGTCTCTATGGCCCAAAATCTCTGAGGAATGTTTATAGCACCTTAGTTAATCTATGCTACAAAGAATTTAAGCAGTTCTGAGAAGGCAAAAGGTGTTGAACCCAGCACTAGCAAAGGATACCTAATAAAGTGGCTGGTGATTGTATGTGATATATGTAATATGTTATATATGATTTACAAAAAAGAAATCACTAGGGGAAAGAAAAGTGAATGGGATTTACTGTGACAGAGTAGTGACTACTTCTCAAAGATTTCTACGAACTAGTTTGTAAATAGTTTTTTTTTGGCATGCAAGCCATCATGTAATCACTGTGAAGTTTTTCACTTAAGGGTGATTTAAATGACAGGCACTGAGCAGCACCACTAATCAGCTATTAGTTTTTCACTTGGGAGTTGTTTTTGGTTGATAGAATTAGAATTGACAGACATGTTAAAATGATCTTAAAGGCAAGGCCTATTTCCAGTTATTGCCATGGCCACCAATTTAAGACTGTTATTCATAACCAGGGGCACGTATGTTTAGTGATTTTATTTTACCCTCCCAGGATATTGGTAGGTATATTTTACCAAAAGGATCAACTGTAGAGCCACTGCTAGATATGATTTTGTGTGTGTGCGAGAGTTGCCTAAACCATCAGGCCAGTAATCTTTATTTCCTAATTAATATTATGGCGACTAGGTAATTGAGCACATTTCAGATTATTTAGCACTGATATCAATATTTAGTCTGATTTAGTACCATGTGTATGTTTAAAATTGCCAGACTTACAAAATAAGGGACACATCTGTGTATACTTGCTTCTTCTGTGTTTTTTCCCAGAACCATCTTTCATTCTGATTTTCCAGGTTATGGCTTGTCCTAATGCTTAGTGAACTTTATGTAGCATTGCCTGGGGTCTACCTGGCTGAGAATATGAACTGACAGAAGAAGGAACAGTTGATGTATCAGTGCCCATACTCACACTTTCTTCCCTGTTTTCTCATTCTTGTTGATGTAGGGGAGGAAAAAAACCCAAGTATATTCTGTCCACTACCACTAACCACTGAGACTCACTCAAATAGTTCACCAGTGACTGTGGCAAGTCTCCAAGCTTGTGTGGTTAGGTTTCATAAACTATATTATTTTTAAAGGTTGTTGATGTCAGTTATATTTATATAGCCCAAATTGCCAGTCACTTATCTCAGGGCACTTTAGATAGAAGGGTCAAGACCTAACAGTATTACAGAGATAAACAAGACGATACACTTTAAGTAAACACTTTCTAAAAGTCGGGAGTAATCCTTCCCTTTTAACAGAAGTAAAGCTCCAAGAGAACCAGGCTCTGGGAGGACTCTCATTTGTTACAACCAACTGGGGTGATTTTAAAGTGAAAAGTGTAGAAATAAGAGAAACAATACGACAGGCTGTTGACAGGTTGGCCGGGCTGGTAAGTGAGGACTGGGAAAATACACCTCTGCAGCCAGATATATCTGCAGAATGGCAGGTAACAAATGACAACAGAGTGAAAAAAACACAAACTGAAAGAGAAGACACAGTTAATGAGTGTTAAATCGATAATGGCTTATGAGTGCATTTAGAGTGAAGTGAGTCAGGAAGAGGCTGTTTCAGCAAACCATGCTAAATTATATGAGACTTGAGAGTTTAGGCCTAATCTTACAGTGTCTTGGGTACATGGTAGTGAATTGTTCTTTTGGAAACTAAGGAACTACAAGCAAGTGTGAACTCATGAGATATAAAATTTTCTGTTGGAGTCATGTAGTACTTGTGTGATTGGTCTCTAAATGCTTTATATGTAAAGGGGTTTTAAACTCTGGAGTTTAATTGCTAGTTTTAGGAACGGAGTAGTTCAACTAGAGGCTCTTCAAATGGCTGTTATGATACAATATTTTTTTTTAATGTAGAACTTACAGACTTAGGCTACGTCCACACGTACACGGGTATTTTTGAAAACTGAGATTTTCTGTTTTCGTTTTAAAAAATAATCCCGTCCACACGTAAAGGCAGAAATCAAGGAAAACCCTGCAGGGAACATGCCAAATCAACAGGTGGCGATATATTCCTAACCGTGCAGAAATGTTGGCCAATCAGAAGTCTAGAAGCCTCGGTGGGAAAAAGTAAACAAAGCTGGGGCATAGAAGAAGAATAGAGTGGTATGTGTGGAGGGACAGTAACTGTGTGTGTATATGTAAGCATTTAAACACTGCAGAGACTACAATTAACAGTAATAGTATTGTAGAAATTCATTTCACCGAAACAATAACGTGGCGCACAGTGTGATTTCAAAAAAATGCGCACACCTTTGACGCTGCGTTTTCTGTTTTTCTCGTCCACATGTAAATGCAAAAACGGAGTTTTCAAAAGTCTCTGTTTTCAGTGACCAAAAACACTGTTTACGTGTCGACGAAAGATGCAAACGCATAGAAAAATCTGTCTTTTCAAAAATACCCGGGTACGTGTGGACGTAGCCATAGTGATATAAGTGATAACAGTGAACCAATAATCAGATAAGACATACAGGATAGAGGAAGACAGGACAAAAAAAGTAAGACTGCTTGTACTTGTGTGGGGGGGTGTTTATGTATAAGAAATTAATATAGTCCTATCTAGAAGTAGCAACTGGGCTAGTTTTCATTGTAAGATAGAATTACTATGAATTTCGCCCATATGAAATGCATATGATGTGAAAATATTGTTTCACATCATGTGGACACTTCACTGTGTGGACAACATGATAAGGCTTTGTGTGAGTAACTAATAAAGTAAAAGGAAAATAACACTGTCCCATTTTTTTTTTCCAGTGAAAATGTACTGATGATGTCCAAAGTGATGGTGAGATCAGCATGAGTAATGAAGCTCTGTTCTCTGTGTTATCAGCGTGATTCAGGACAAGTTCTGTGGCATCGTCAACATTTGTGTTGAGGCATTACATGATGTAATGACAGAAGATTCTGAAACGGGCACTTTCAAAGAGTAAGTATTCATATTTTTTTCCTTGACAAATGAAGAGCAGAAAAAAAAACTGTGTTTATAAACGTGGAAATTATACAGTCCAAACCTTCCCATCAATTTTTTCACAAATGAATGGAGTTTGTAATTTTGACAAAACTCATGCATAATGAATGAAGACGCCCAAAAGTGCTTGAAGCACTACAAATGCAGATGCGATGCTGAAGTTGGAATTTATCAAATGCAAACCTCAGAAGAAATCTTTTGAGATAAAAATTAATTTCATGGGGGCAGCGGCTCACTACAGGGAAAACAAGGAACGCAAATGAGAGATTGACTTGGTTGTATTTGCACCTTGATAAAACCTCACAGTAATGCCCGTGTCTGAGTTACCATCACTTTCTCACTGTGGGAAAAGTTACTGAGTACAGCGCTCCTTACACTTTGAACCTCCTCTATATATTTCAATATTTTTGGTCTCTTTCTCAGCAGTTTCTTAGCAGATGTTCATCAAACATAGACACCTATTCACTGCTGTGAAAGATGCTCAGCACCATACTAAGATCTAATGGTGTGAAATGAACTGAAAAGCTGGGAGCAAAGTCTACTGTATGTGTTTGTTTGCCAGTGATATGTTGAATCGTTTTGGGTCCCTGTCGGGTGTGACACGAGCAGTAATATATTTGTAGATGAACATATTCCTCTGAGCGTTGTTTGCTGTTTATAAATGCAGTCAGCTGAGACAGAAAACAGTGAGTAATACAATCATTCCCCTTTTATTTTGGAATTACGTAAACTTTCAAATGAACAGACCTCTGTTTTCGTGAGTGGTTTAGAATTGTTCTTGCATAGTGTGAAATGAGAAGTCCTTACGGCCATGAATGAAATTCAGTAAAATAACAGTCAATTTGGCATGCTACAGTTTTTCAGTGTTAACAGTACAAGATGTTGACTGTAGCTTCTTTAATGACGTGCCCAGAAGAATTACCATTTACTAGTCTGCATTTTTGTCTACCCAGAATTGTGAGTTAATTAATTTGTGTCACTTTGAATGTCATTGGTTTAGGTGGAATAGAGTTAAAATTTCTGATCACGAGTTATCAGTAGCTACGCGCCACAATCACAGTGTGACATTCAGGACCCCCCCACCTTATCTCTACTCACAATAAGGCTTAAGTAAGGACAAAGGAAATAAAAAACCATACACAGATTTTATACTGTGCACAAAGGTTTTACTTGTAATTCTCTCTGCATGCAGATGAACCAATATGAATAGCATTCAGGAAAAAAGGGGTGCCAGAGGGTTCAGCATTTGGAGTGCCTGTGTATGCATGCTGCCTGTTCTGAAATTGTCTCCTACTGTGTAGGTTTATTTGCGGTTATTAATATTGAGTTGAATATTATTGTGTTTGCAGCTGCATGCTGATGAGCCATTTTGAAGAGCCCAAGCTGAGTGATGATGAGGAGCCACCAACTGAGCAGGACAAGAGGAAGAAACTGGTGAGTGAAATGCGTAATTCATACACGGTACAGATCTAATTTTGAAATCTTTAAATCAGTTTTTCTCTTGTTTCATTTCCATTACTGGATAATAGACAAATAGCTTTAATAATGAATTTATTTCTTATTGTTTTGAGTTTAATTTTCTGTTTATCAGAGTGTCTTTCTGTGTCCCATCTGTTCTTGTGATAGTTTATGCCACTCTGGAACTCATACAGTAGCTGCAGAGAGGAGCATAAAAGGTTCATTCCAGGCAGCGAAAAGGAAAACGGTCACTTTATGTAGTATGTTGTCAGACAGCAGTTCAAAGCAAGCTCAAAGCCTCCTGCAAGTCTTTAGATAAGCATGAATGTCAGTGAGTACCCATATGTGGCCCCTAGGTGGGAGATGTACACCAATTAAGTGGTGCATGTATGTATGAGCATGCATCCTCTGAGGATGCTTCCTGTACCACTTTACACTGTGAAAGTTCACAAATCGCTTCACTCATTCACACTATTGTTTAGTTATATTGTTGGTATCCGTGGTCTTCTCTAAATGTGTGCTTAGGCAAAATTTTATTTTTTTGTACAAATGGGATTTTATTTGTGTTTGAGTAAATACAGCTATATTTATATTCTTGTTTTACTTTTCTTTGCATGTGTGTGCGTGTTTTTTGCTTGGCAGCATCCCAGTGCACTTATCACCTCAGCCCAGACCCTGACTTTTTGCTCCAGGGGAGAGAGGAGAGAAGACTTAAAGTCACACCTCTCTCTGCTTTTTAATGTTTGTGAGTCTGTGTGCTTGGAGACGTGCATGAATACATGTGTGCAAGCAATGGGAGTGCCCGCATGATGGACTTTTCTATGTGAGGCAAGTTGATGAGAAAGGAGACTAGTGACACTTTTTAGCAACTGTGTCTGCATCTGTATGAAAAAAAATTTGCATGAATGTCTATATTTTTCTGCTGGTCTCAAAGATCTTGTGAGAGACACAGGTATCATTATTATTATTATTTTTATTTTTATTTCTTTTTACATTTTTTCCTCTCATGTTCTTTCTCATCAGTTGACATTGAAAATCAGTGATCAGCTAATGTGAAAAACCATAATTTTGTTCCTGAAATTTAAAATCGTTATCTCCATGTGGCTTGATTATGTTTCAGGTCCACTTCTGAGTGAATTTATTTTTTCCGGCTTTCATCAGAAGCTGCTTCATATGTCTGCCATCTGCATCACTGGGGTAGCATAGGGGTCTGTTTGTGTCAGTGCCGCATAAACAGTGGCGTGCAGGTACGGGCAGAAGCCCTGGATACTGGCACTTAAGACATGAAATGTCACATCTCTAGAGATGAAGAAGCTTGAGGTAGTGGAGGAGGTGAAGCAGGCCCAAATAGATCTGAACACACCTCCATGCATGTTTTATTGGAACTGAAGTCCGATAGAGAGGTGGAATCTCTCCTCCTGCCACCCTGTGCAGGCGTGTGGATAGTCATGTTTTCCTAAATTTAGCCCTTAATTTAGAATTTTCCCTTTTGAATAAAATGTTTGTTTTTTTTAAATAAAGTACATTTAAAAGAAATTGAGACCATTTTGCATAGAAAATCTTTGCAGATAAATTTGCTTTCCAATACCATATACTGAGTGTTGATTTATCACAGTGGCTGTCAGTTAATTACAGGAAAATATATAATGCAGAATGAGTTCTGTTTTGTTAAACCACTGACACATTTTCTAGTGTTTCTTGCAGTATAGTGAAAAAGTCTTGAAACATCCCTTATATCTCTATTCTGTTAAGAAAAATAAAAAAGTTCTGCACCTGTTTGAACATGTGGAGCTATGCAGGACATGGAAATGGAGTTTATAAGGGAAAAGCAGACTTCTATTGTAGCAATTCTAACGCGCTTAAAAGTTGATATTTGGTATGAACACATTTATTCAACACAGCCTGAACTCTTCTGTTTTGCTCAATTTTTCATTCTGTATATTATCCTGTTTCTTCTTCAGGTACTTCAAAAAAACTATAGTTTTTTAGGCCTGCCACTTCATCTTTTATCCTCCACTTGTCCAGTTTCCTTAATTTTCCTAGATACAAACTGCACACCATGCTAAAATAGAAGTTTTCAGCCAACAGGTCTTTGAGAATTACTCTGTTGGGGAAAAAAAAGGATTTGATGACTGTTAAATTCATATGTTTTGATCTAAAAAAAAATGGGAACAAATGTGGTTTTTGAGGCTAGTGATACAATCTAAAGTTGTTTAGACACAATGCTGGTTCATCCAATTGTTAGGTGCCTTTTTGTGCTTGAATAATTCAAAAACAGTGTTGAGTAGGGGTTATTGGGATCACCTGAGTGCTCACAGTAACAAATAAAGAAAAAATATTTCTATAAAAATGGTAAGGTACAAGACTGGATTGAAAATGAGTGAAAAAGAAGTCAAAGTCTCTCTTTGGAAACAATATAAAGAGATGAGAGTTGGCTTAGGATTAGTCCTGTTTACCAGGAAGGAAGATTAAGTAATTCTTCAAGCAGATATAGACATGTATTTTCTTTAAACAAAATGATTACTTTAGTTTCTTTCTTAGTTTTCTTTTTTCTTTTCCTTGGACTTTTGAGCTTATGTTTGAGTCATTAACTGTTTGTGTGGATGAATAGAACTCTGTTTATTTTCTTAATTTTCAAAGTGCCTGAAAAAGAAAGACTTTGAGCAATGTAGTCCAGCTTTGTACTTCCTTAAAGTAGCCACCTCACAGGGGCAGAGTGCGAATAAAAATTGGACTTCTGACTTGGACTATCACACCTAAATCGATCTCCCATGGAGTGTGAGATTAGAATTCAAACTGGATAGTATAGAAGTAAATGGCAGGACCAGTCATATTGTAATTTTTGTTATTTATAGGGGTTCTTCATTCTTCATTGAAGCAAATCACAATCATGAAGCGTCTCGATTGGACTGATTGCTGTCAGTGCAGGGGACCATTGATTTCACACCAGCCCCTGTCAGCCCATTATAGAAAGTGAAAGTTTCAGTACTTGAGCTTGGTGATGACTATTAACAAACGAAGGGAAATGTCAGCAGTGTCTCTTAAAAGGAATAATTTAATGAATATACTATTGTGGAAATGCTAAAGATTAAATATAAAAGAGTGAATAATTAAAGAACATTATAGTTGTCTCATCTGATCTTTGTAACTACTATTTTTTGCTAAATGATGTTTCTTCCCTCATCTTTTGCTATTTATCTGTCTTTATACATTATAGTATAGTTAGCCATTTAACATCTGCCTGCAGGTATTGGTTTGGTGTTTTGTTTTGTCTTGTCAAATTACATTTAGCTGCTTCCAAACACAGATTCACAGTCCTGATCAATGGGTGAATAAAGTGAGAATAGAAAAATTACTGTAATCATTGATTCAGTTGTTGTAAGCTGATCCCTTTAGGGATTGCCATAGTGGATCATCTGCCTCCATCTTATTCTATCCCTTGCATGCTCTTGTCACACCAACCCTCTGCATGTCCTCCTCTAAAGTTTTCTTGTTTTCCTCCTGCCTGGCAGCTCTGTGTTGAACATCCTTTGTCCAATATATCTCTTTTCTACACATGTCCAAAACATCTCAGCCTTGGCTCGCTAACCTTGTCTCCAAACTGCTCCTGAGCTGTCCCTCTGATTATACACATTTCTAATCTTGTCCATTCTGGTCACTCTGAACAAAAATCTTAGCATCTCTACCTCTAGCTCGGCCTTTTTTTCCCCTTTTTTTTTTTGGTTACTGCCACTGTCTCCAACCATATATCATAGCAGATCTCACCGCTGCCTTGCAAACCTTCTCTTTCACTCTTGTTGCTGTCTTTCTGTCACAAATCACCCCTGACACTTGTTTCCACCCACTCCACACTCTCTTCTTCATCCCTCTTATATGCCGTGCATTGCTTTGGATGGTTGACTCCAGGTATTTAAACTCATCAGCCTTCACTATATCTACTCCCTGCTTGTTCACCTTTCCACCTGTCTTCCTCTCATTTACACACTTGTATTCTGACTGCCTTCTTCTTTCTTTCATATGCACAAGACCATAACAACAAATCTTGCTCCTGCCATCTCTTCATCTCCTACTGATTCTACCGATCCTTAATGTATTGCTTGCCAGTTAGTTCAAGAAGACCCAATTTATTACCTGTACTGACAAAGTGAACAAAACTAACAAAACCTGTTGTGGTTTTTACATCAAAAATATAACTCATTTACTAATTTATGACTTTTCTAATGCATATAAAAATGAAAAAGTTTCACATTAAAAACCCAGAGAAACATTAAAAATTATTTTATACTCTTATTTTGTCAGGTGGCCAATATAATAATAATAATAATAATGATGGATTGGATTTATATAGCGCTTTTCAAGGCACCCAAAGTGCTTTACAATGCCACTATTCATTCACTCTCGCATTCACACTTGGTAAATATGTTTACCAAACCTAAATATCTTGCATTATCTTGCATTTATCAGCAGTGTACTGGCCTTTTTTCTATATGTTAACAAATCCCGATTAGCCAGGAAAAAATCCACAGTTGTTTCCAGCCCTATCGGCCTAATAACTCACCCAGTGGACCTGTCACTTTGGAAACTGGGATCAGTTGCAACACACAACGAAGTTAAATTTCATTGAAATCAACTCTTACTGTTGCAGCCTTGGACTTACATGTTCGCCCATGAAATCTGAGTATTCTAGACAACCAGACTAAGCTAACTGCTGCTGTGTTTTGGCTTCTGTTCATAATGCATTATTTGATTCCTGTGCTTCATCTACAAGGCCAGTACCATCAAACAACAAGAAGGATAGGCAACATCAAAGACTTAGTCCAGTGGGTACTAATGACATGGGTTCTGTTTGTTGTGTTATGGGGGCACACACACACTTGAGCCCAATTACTCTCTCTCGTCTTTTTTTAAAAAAACAAAACAAAACAACTACACTACGCTAATGTATGTGCACAGCACACATAAAGGTTATTGTGCTGCATTTATGTAAGTAAATGCCAATTACTGATTGAACTACAACATAAAAGTAAAAAATACATCTGCCCTCTTGCAATCAAATCTTCAGAAATAAATAGGTATATAGTGAGCTGGCTGTTTTCCAAACCTAGTCACTGAATAGTGATCCAGGAAGGTCACACTTGATTGAATACTTTGAGCAATGCAAATAAAATTCCATTTGCCTCCGTTGTAGTGTTTAGACCATAGAACTAGAAAAGAAAATCCAATACCTATTTACATAGCAAAATACCACAAGGTTTAATTTCCATCTTTATGGACTGCTTAAATAAGCAACCCTTGTACTATTTGTAATAGTGTGTGTTGTAGGCAGGTACCTTTCTCAAGGGCAAATCAATAGTAATTGCTAAGGAAGGAATGTGTACACTAATGAGCCGCAACATTAATTTGTGTAACTTCCTCTCCTACTGCCAAAATAGCTCTGACCTCGAGAAATGGACAAGGGACGTAAGGAAATGCTCTGTTTGCTACTTTATTCATATTTTTCTTTTTCTTTGTTTTTGTTTCTTTTGTTTTTTTTTTCAGACTACATGATTTGCCAAAAAATTGTGACCCAGTTACAGTACAATTAAATAGGACTTGTATTAGGGAAAGCACAGAGTTAGAGAATCTGGGATACTACACACATAACATTACTAAAAGAAAAGTTGGCCAAGTTTTTTTTTTTTTTTAAAGTGTGTTCACTTACACACACACAATAAGGAGGCCACAATAAGAGTTACATGTTGCATAGTCTCGGAAAACCTGTTCCCCTGCATGTTTTCCGTATTCCACTTTTTTTTTTCAAAAACATTGATGTTGGACATCAGCTCTTGGAATTGGACTCCACATATCATAACGCATATTACTTCTTATGGGTAATTATATGACAGCTGCGTTGTAGCATCCCAGGTGCACACCAGCTACATATCCTCATTTTCTAAGTCTCATTTGGTGTGCTTTACTGAGGAGTACATCAAATGTTTTGTTTAATGTAATTTCGATTTATTTGAACAGAATGCTTGGTTTAGTCATTTATAGCATTTGCCTCAAGATGTGTAACTGATGAGATTTTTGTTCCAGGCTATTAGGCTAATGAGTTGATCTTCAGTACCGCGTTATTCTGGAGTTGGTATTGGAAAGGTTTGGTAAAAATGATAGTGCTATAACAATTATTTTCAAAGTTGTTCTATGAATGTGAAAAGTGACAATGTTACAGTCAATCTCGGGCCAGCAGAAGTTTGACTGCAGCTCTACCTGAATGTTGTTACACAAATGCGATTACATTCATAAATAGAAATAAAATTGTATATATTGTATTTAGTTAAGAAGCATTCATTGCATCCTTGTACCAAAACAAAGGATTTTGCTTTACAAAAAACACCTTCAGATTTAGCCAATGCCAGTTTGTCATACTCAGATGTGGGACAGCAAGTTGGCATACAGGTTTCTTTCTTTCTTTCTTTCTTTACTTATTTTTTCAAATTGCCATTTTTGAGAAAAAGTAGTTGGTGTTTGTTGTTTGTTTTGTTTTGTTATGTTTGACAAAATAGGCGAAAAATTTAATTAGCTAAAGTCTGAAAATTTTAAAGTGTATGGAGTTTGACATGTTGTCCAGCGTGGTTTAAAATCGTAGATATGGAAAAAATATTCCTATCACATTGTTGCACTGTGGTTGGTATTGCTCAAAATGAATATAAAACAGTTTTTCAAGAGAATACTTATTATGTGTAGATTAGCCAAGTAACTAATTTGGCTCCTTAAATAAAAATTTAATTAAACATGCTTGAGTTATTAAGATGATAAATTAAGAAAGTTGGTGCATTTAAAATTCACATTACAAGTTTTCATTTCTCAGAGTTAACCAAAAGTATTATTTAAAGCTTTGATGAGCTACCAATGAATCTTTGAATTGATCTTGTCATTCAACGGTTTTTCATTATTTCATTTTAAAGAACAATCAACTTGCCTCTAAAGGTCTTCCAGAGGTATATATTTATAGGAAATGAGTTTCAGCGTGTTATCAATTCACTCCGAGTCACACAAAGCATTAGTAATGAAGACTTGTCATTCTTGCTTTATTATTGCTCCTGTTCTCAAGCAGACCATCGGTGTCAGTATAATTTGGTTTTGTTGAATAACAGACCTCTCTGTTATTTTGTAGCACAAGATATAAAGATTTTCCTTTGTACTGCTTAAGACATACAGAGTTATCAAAATTTGTTTTCATCTCTGTCGGTTCCCAGCTTTATTGTCCATGAGAGCAGTCGGAGTTGGCATGATTGCAGTTTTTTTTTTTTTTTAAATTGGCAAGCGATATAGAAAAGCTAATAGGCTTATCAAGAAATGCAGAATATTGCATTGTGTCTGTAAGGCAGTACTCGGAATGCTGTCATTGTGTTCTGTTTGGATAGTTGACTAGAGTAAGTTATTATTGGTAAGTTAAAGTAAATATACAGATTGATCTGCAACCCCAAAGCCATGCAGTATGTGGTTTAGCAGTATCTTGCTGAAATATGCAAGGCCTTCCCTGAAACAGACATCTGGATCGGACCACATGTTGCCGATAGTGCCCCCATACCATCATAGGTACAGCGTCCATGTTTTCTACAGTGGATTTCAAATTTTGATCCATCTGCCCACAGAACAATTTCCCACTTTGCCTCAGTCCATTTTTAATCTGTTTTGTCAGAGATGACTGCATTTCTGGATCATTTTCACATATTACTTATTCTTTGCATGGTAGAGCTTTGACTTGCATTTGTGGTTGACACACACAATGATTTCCTTCTCTTCTGAGCCTATGCAGTGATTTTTTTTAATCACTGCATAGGCTCAGTGTTTTTAATTGAGTGCTGAGGACCTGAAGATCATGAGCGTCCAGTGTTGAGATTTTTTTCTCTTTTTCCAATTGGTGAACCAATGCACATCTTTACTTCTGAAGAAAACTGCGTTTCTGAGATGCTATCCATATGTATACAATCTTGTTACTGATCTGTTGCCAGTTAACCTAATTAGTGGCAAAATGTTTCAAAATTTTCCTCCAGTGGTGTCTGTTTAGTACCACTTATTTTTACCCCCTGTCCCGGCCTTTTTCCAGCATGTTGCTGCCATGACCTACTTCACTATTTCTTGAATCTTTTGTGAAACAGTCAAATGTCTCATTTTAAACATTTGATATGTCTTCTATTGTGACACTCAGCTCAATGTCACAGAGAAAATGAGAAGCGTTAGGAAGGTAACCAGAAGGCAGTTTACCTCCATTTCCATGACTTACATTAAATCAGTTTCCTAGATATCCACACAAGCTTCTGCTCGACTAATGAGGCTAAAACAGCAGATAAAAACATGAGATTTTTTCATCCATGAGCTACCTGTAATGTTTCTTATAACTGATGCATGAAACAAACATAAATGCCATCATATTTGGGCTGAACAGACTTTTTTTTTTTATCACTCTAATTGGATCAAGAGGTCTGACCTTGTGCATTTCCAGCATAAATACACCAATTTTCAACCTCAGCAGAGATCAAATCTGACAGAATGATTTACATCTGTAATGCTATTCAGGACTTTAAAGGATTCTCAGATCCCTGTTAGACTAGTGCTAAACAGTTATCATTAGTGTTGGCATACTGATGACTCTATTCCATGTTAACATTTTAATAAGACTGTGCTCTTAAAAAGAGAAGCCAGATATTATGATGTTATGCATGCACCACGGGGAGCATTAGAATGATTTTGCCCTATGACATCTCTGCCAGTCTTTGTTTTTACATTTCAGCGCTGCTAATCAGATGATGCACCCAAAAGCATGTTGAGTATTTAAACCTGTCAGCTCCCTGCATTTATTCGGAGTTAATTAGTCTGATTCAAATAATGAGGATAATTGATCTTTGCTCTGACAATTCACTTGTAAAATCGATCATTATGTATCTTAATTACCAGTGAAAAGCTTATTCATTCTGCATATGGTTCATTACAGCGCTAACAAATCTCTATGATTTTGATTGTTTGGTAGGAGAACAATACAGTGTAATTCACGCTATTGCACTTTTCTCACCAATCACCATGTTAATGCTATGCTATGTAAAGAACTCTGGCTGTTTATTCATTTTTTCTTCTTTTATTTTTATATGCAATTGTAATTCTTATTTTTATTATTTTAATTGATGATTTTACTGCTCTAAATCTTTTATTTTCCTAATTTGCCATTCTGCCTTCTTTGCCTCTCTCACTTGCAGCTTTCTGTAGAAATTGATACTTTTTTATATGCGCTATGCTACCAGTGGAAGCCGGTCACTAATGTTTATTGATAATATGACCGATACAAGTAGGGTGAATTATGAAGTGTACAGGTCTATATTAGCTGCTCAGACTGAGCCAAATACAGCAAAACTGATAGAACAGCACTTCACAATGCAAATAATGACCCAAAACAAGTTTAAAAGGCAAAGAAATTGAATGTTCGGCAGTGGCTAAGTCAGCCATCTGATCTCAACCCAATAGAGCATGCCTTTCAGTTCCTGAAGACCGAAATGAATGCAGAAAACCCCACAAACAACCAGCAACTGAAGGCAGCTGCACTAAAGGTCTAACAGAGCATCTGAAGTGAGGAAACGCACTATTTGGTGATGTGAACGGGTACTAGTCTTTGATTGTAGAAGATTTTCTTAGAAGTATTAAAAAGTCCTCCTTTTAATCCTTTTAAAAAGCTTTAAAGAAAGGGAACCAATATATAAATTATCTTTTTAAAAAAATAATAATTTAGCCGTTTAATTCCATGAATGTTTATTCATTGACGACTATCTTGCGAGTGTCATCTTGTGTATTTTAGCAAATTTTGCAATTTTAACACAAAGACGTTAATTAAATGCAAAGGCCCTCAGTATAATGTGACAGATACTATGTTTTGCCCTCTGTTAGCTAAAGCACAGCACTTATGGATCTTGTATACTGTATACACAGTATGATCTGTAAATAGAGTAGCTGTTTTGAGTGTTTTACAAATTACTTAAAGATTGTTAAGCTATGGAGTGAACACTGAATAAAGTGAATGGGGGATTTACAGCATGAAATGTACTGCTTATGCTACTAACAAAATCATGCTGCCATTATGTGTGAAGCTGGAATTGAGGAATAGACCGTCCATTATGATGTAATACTTTCTGTCACAAGCTACAATTTTAAGGTGGGTAATGGCACAACAGATGCTGTTAAAGGGCACGGTCTGAGTATGAAGTGTCTGGTACAGTGTAGCACGTTCTCCTTAGATAGTTTGCAGGCATCTTAAACAATTAGCTCAATTTTGAAGATTATTTGTCACAACAAAGGCTTTATTAGAAACACTATTTTTTTTTTTTTTTTTTAAACTTTGAATTGAGCTCTAGTGGGATTTTTTTTTTTTTTTTTAAAAAGTGATGTTTAAGCTCCTAAGACCTGAACTCTTTCATGACATGCATTTTTAATTTCTCTTTGCTATTTGGGCTGATTGGGACCTTATGAATGTAAAAACAAAGAACGTGATTTTTTTTGTTTGTTTTAACCTTATTTTTGTCTCTGAGAAAAATCAGATCCACATATGAGGATATTCGCTTTAGATAGAACAGTGGCAGTGTAATGTCCTCATAAGTGGATATCAGGCCCTTGTAGAGCAAAATTTAGTATTTTGGTCTAGACAACCCAAAATGTGATGTCCACATATGTGGATCCAGGTCCTAGGAGATTAAACTAGACATATGTGATATTACACTTAAATTTGTGTGCAGGGTAATACAAAACATGAAGCAAAACACACTGATAAAGAAAAACTGTTTTTTTTTTAAGGCAACACGATTAAAAAAACCCATCAAATACCTCATTTGGTAGCGGCAATAACAATAATACAAATATTTGTTGTTTTCCTGAATCTGGCATGCATGTGAAAAGCCTACAACCACTTAAGAGAAAAGGATCCTTGTAAATACTCAACTTTGGTCTGGGTGCTTTGTTTTTTGTGCGTATCCTCAATTAATGACATTTTACAAAGTTTTAAAAAGAAAAAGTTGCTGACTGCATCTTTCCCCTCTTAGTGCCATCTTACAAATGCAGAAGTTGGTCTTTTAGTGCATACCAGATGGCACACCAGATTTCAGACAGGATGTCTCATATCACTGTTTGACCAAGCTTGTCACTCAAAGCCCTGGTTCAAAGATTCCTCTAATTCATGGCCTTCTGCTTAGAGCACTAAAAAGAAATGTTTTTCTGATCCTGCTAGTAGGGCTGGGCCATATCATACCGTTCGTGGTAATACCGGTATAATGTTAGGCAATGATAAGAAAAAGAAATATCGCGATAGAATATGGGTAAGACACGCATGCGCAGTGCCTTTGTTTTCATACGCACATGGCAGAAAAAGCATGGCGGCGACGGAGAATGAGAAAGGCGAAAGCGGATCGTTGAATGAAACAGATGAACCAGAATTGGTTTGTAAAAATGCTGCAACATGCTAGCGAGCCGTTGTTATTACCGTGTTTTTTGGAGTTGCTCTTAAAATCCTTTGATTTTCTGAAAAAATCACACAATAATGATTTAAATGTTGAGTCGCATGCCTGTTTAAGCTCCTACACATTTTCTAGTATGCACCTGTATGACAGAATGCTGAGGAACGCTTACATTAAGCCCTTTAGTACAGTATTAATTACGATATTGCCATTCGTGCTGCCTCACTAGCTGAGGAAATTACTGCAATCAAGGAATAATCTGCTCTCGAAGTCAAGAGGCCATGCCCTAATGAAAAGTAGAGAGAGATGTGTACATTTGTGTATGTGGTGTTTTTATCTTTCTGTTTTTATTTTTTCTTTACAGCGATTATTCTACTCATGTCTCAACTCTGTTCTGTCTGATGTTGTTTGGTTTCTTTTATGTTCTTTATTGTAGTAGTTTTCTAATTTGTCAGTGCAATGTATGCGTCCTTGTACTGGGGACATAGCTATTAGTAATGAATGCACCGAGGGGTTTCCAAAGCACTCCTTTTTTCTTTTCTGTTTTTTAAACTGAGCTCATTGACATATAGCTTTAAGCACAAGTTTAATGCATTAGTGATGTAAAGTCACAGTTTCCCACTGAGAGGCTTACAGATAAACAATGAGATATGCCTGTCATGACTTTCTTAGAAGATTTAATGATGCACTATAAACATGACTATTAGTAAGCCTATGGGCATAATGATAATCAACATCCAAGGCCTTAGGAATTGATGCCCTATACATCATATCACCGTATTCCTAAACAGTGAGACAGCTTCAGCTGGTTTTGTTTTTTGTTTTTTTTTCTTCTGCAAACGATAGGAAAGTTTCATTTCTGTCTTAATTTCTTAACTAGATTGCCTGTGTGATGTTTGAATGTACATACAGCCATCATAATATTGAAACTCTGTTTTTTCCAATCATGCCACCAAAACAGTTTTGCCTTTTAAGGCATGGATACAGAATTTCTAGCTGTGTTGTCTGGTGGCTGGCACAAGAACTTTGGCAGTGAAGTCTTAGGGACTTGTTTTAGGGGTTTGAGTCTTCATGGATTGATTGGCGTTCCAGTGCATGCTGTGCAGTGGATACTTGCCTTGCTTGAGATCTCTTGGGAGGCCGAGTTATAATGCCTTAGGCTCTTTGTTTTGTTCCTCCAGCCCTTCTTGGCTAGCTTTTGCAATGTGGCAGGGCATCATGCCTTGCTGTGGACAGCTGCTGCTGTCAGGCTGTGGGTGTTCAGTGGTGAGGTGAGTGGTCAAATTATGGTTATTTTCCAACACCATACCCTCACTCTATAAGGTACGGTATAAAGTTCACAAAAGTCAAATGCAGTTTGTGAAACTACATGGGTACACAATCCTGCTTCCAGCTGGATTTTGTAGTATGCACACCAGCATGCTTTTCTGTTCATGCATGATCTAATACATACTTGGAGAGGACTGCTGAAGTTTATAAAGAAAGAGAATAAATTCTTTATTTTGTTGTCACTAACTGTGTGTCTGTTTTAAAATGTAGGCAATTAGCTGCTTACAGTGAGAGCTCAGTTTTTATACTTCTTTTTAAAAGTGTAACTAATGATGTCCATTACCCAAACCTCAGGTTTAATTTTCCACAATAATCTCCTACATTAAATTATGTAGATGTGTTGGGTATTGTATAGTTTGTTGTAGTCTTTGTTTATTAGTGAATGCTAGATATATATATTGAAACACTTGTAATGAAATAGTCATTTGTAAAACTAATACAACCTGCCATTACAGCTGCTGTTGTGGATTGCCACAACCTTCACAGCCATCCTGCAGACATGTACAGCAACTTTAATAACTGCTGCTATTTATTTAGACTCTTTCTTTCCTGTCAGTTTTGGCAAACTAACTTAAATAATTTCTTCCTTTAAATCGTCAACATGTCTAAAAGGACCACCTCGGTACAAGACTGTTCAAAGAAGTCTTATCATTAATTAACGCTAAAATGTTAAATATGATTGATGTATCTCTATCACTGGATAAGGTACCACCGGCTTTTAAGGTGGCTGTAATTAAACCACTGCTTAAAAAGCCGTTACTTGATCCAGCTGTCTTTGCTCATTATAGACCGATCTTCAGGCGTCCTCCTATTTCAAAAATTTTTGAAACAGCTAATTGATCATTTGCAGAGGAACAGAGGTTTCAGTCAGGTTTTAGCATTTCACTGAAACAGCACTGGTGAAGATTACCAATGACCTTATGGCCTCTGACAGTGGACTCATCTCTATGCTTGTCATGTTCGACCCCAGCGCAGCATTTAATATCTTTTCTCTGTCCCCTAACCCCAAACCGGTCACAGCAGATGGCTGTCCCTCCTTGAACCTGGTTGTGCTAAAGGTTTCTTCCTGTTAAAAGGGAGTTTCTCCTTCCCACTATTACAGAGTGCTTGCTCATAGGGGTCATCTGATTCTTGGGGTTTTTTCTCCAAAATACTGTAGAGTTCTTACCTTAGTCCCTAAAGTCCCTTGATGCGACTCAGGCTCAATATATGGAATTATATACATAAACCTGCACTGTGTGTGATGAATGCCTGTATCATTTAGAACACCTATATTCATTGAAATTACATTCATATTATTTATATTAAGAAGTTATGCGTTGATCCTGAGGGGTTCGTTAGATTAGGTCTGCCAGGCTCCCTGATTAAGATATAATAAGGCTGTAGAGAACCCTTTTTAAATGGTCAGAAGCAGTAGTCAAGCAATGAGTGTTAAAATCCCCCAAGACTCAGATTTCAGCCATACATGTCTTCAGTCATGTTTCTGATATTAGGTATTAAACGTCATTGCAAATGCTTACTGGAGGACTAAATGTAAAGTGCTTAATGGCTCTGATGCTTTTCCATAAAGGCTGCTGTCTGTAGTTGTCTATAGTTTGTGACCTTTGGAGAGCATTATAGCATTGGCCATACATGATCTTTTTTGTTTTTGTAAGCAATGCAGATTCTTTGTCTGAGGTTTCCATTAGCTTAGCAATACTGTATGCTAAAGTAGTAGAAAGCAATGCGGACTCAAAGGTTTTTTTGGGCAACGCATGACTGAAAATGCCTTATTAGCGTAAATTCATCTGTATTTTTGAGCGAGACGTAAACAAGCAACTGGTCAGGAAAGTTCTCCTATTTACTAGTCTAAAGATTTGTTGGATGTGATAGAATGGAATCTATTTGTATTGTCTGGAGTTTTCAGAGTTAACCGTTTGTGGGTTTTCAAGCAGTTACATTTGTCTGAACACCACCACAGTAGATGTCAAATACTAATGGGAGGGCACTATGTAATTTATTTAAAAAAAAAAAAAAAAAGTCGGTCTAAATCTTAAACAGTTAACCCCCTTAAAGCTGAAAATTTGCACTTCAATCACTTCTTGATTATTTGATTTAAACTCTTCTGTGGTGGTACACAGAGTCAAAATTACAAAAAATCAATCTTTGTCATTGTAAGTGGTGGGAGACAGTCTGCAGGCAACACAAAAACACCCAACTGACTAAAAGCGAGGTACTGATCACTTCTAAACGGAGCTATGGGTGTCCAGTGGTGCAAGTCCAGTCAGTATCGTTTAATACAAGTCAAGACAAAATGTCATTGGTGCAATGAAAGGGACAGTCTGCTCAGCTGCAAGGTTGGTGAGATCAGGATGTCTATCATTGCTATAGCCATTATTATACTGACTGAGTTGACTTTATATCACCAAGCAATATTTTTTTTTCCTCACACTTAAATTTCTTACTGATGTAAATAAGAGCTAACCTGATCATTAGATCTGGACACTCTATTTGTGAATTTTTTGTTCCCGTACTTGGATACACAAAATTCTCAAATTATGCAAAGCTATTTCTTTATTTTTAATTAGTTATTTTACTTTTTTTCTTTTACTTTTTTCTTCAGTATCATCTACTGTGCCATTTGTTCCTGTCCTGGATTTATTTAGGGCTTTGGGGACTAGTGGACATTTCCTGCACATGTTTGTGTTTTATATGCAGTCCTTGTGTTTGCAGTAGCACATTTACTCTTCCTGTGAAAAACATACTTATGAGACAGAAAGATTGTACTGGAGTTTTTCACAGGAAGAGTAAATGTGCTACTGCAAACACAAGGACTGGCTGCTCAGATGCTAAGAGACTCCCCTCCAGCCACTGTATATTTATGCTTTAAGAGCATAAAAAGCCTGTGGTGGGCTTTAAAATGTTGGAATTGAATTGCTCTCGAGCTGAATGTGAATAACGACACATATGAGTTTGTGTTAGTCATCGTCAAGCTGAAATTATGCTTTAAAAATTCACATCGAATTGGAATGTCTGCGGAAGGAAGATTTTAGTGCTACATCTTTTACATTTAAAATGTGGAATTAACACGTCCATGTTTACATGTTCTATGTATGTTTATTTGTCCCTGCCCAATAACTTAAGATATATGCTTGCGTGTATAAGTATGTAGGTGTCTTTTAATCAGGACAGTGTATGTGGGGACAACAGTCAATAGCTGATATCTGCAGCAGTTGGAGTAGAGGTAATAGGATTAGTGTCAGACTCGGATATTCAGCAGGCCCATTCCCACCAAGCCAGCGTAGCTCTGCCAACAAAACATGCACACATATAGGCTCCCTCTCTTGCATAATATCCATTAGCCACACTCTTATATATGCTTCCATAATTACTGGCATAGGAGCAATTCTTTGCTATCCTTATTGTTTGATGTTCATAATCAGTCTTAAGTTCAATCTGATGTGGCGCCTCGCCTTAGGGCATTATCCTGCACTTTTACTGAAGAAAAAAAAAAAAAAAAAATCCCATGAAAAGAGCAAATTCAACAATTAATTTTTACATGATTTTGTCTTTAGGTGCTTATAAGCATCATAATTTCTAAGTGGGATTTACTTAAACCACAATGCCTATGATTATTGTATTGAAGGACCATCATTCATGGCAGCATTTTTTCATTTTTTTATCAGCAGTGAAGGTTTTTGACATCATGATTTTGCTACACTTTATAGAATGATTTTAATTTCGAGTTTGGTCTTTTAATGTAAACTGGATCATCTTTCTTTCTTTCTTTTTTTTAACTGTCTATTCAGATTGATGGTGTTTTCCATGAGCTCACCCACTGGTTTTAAGTAACTATAGCATGAAAAATATCTTTTGCAGCACATAAGAAAATATGCCTGTGATAAATTGGGGATTTTTTTGTATATAGATTCGATCATATACAAGTATGCAGATATTATTCACAGATACTAAAATGTATGGCTTAAAACTTTTAAGCTGCCAAGTTGTGAATAATTTACTACAAGTGGTTGGCATTGTTTGCACCGTATGCCTAATGCAACACAGACAAGCCCAGTGATAGGTCTGTTCATCCAGAGACACTGATGAACGTAAAAAAAAAAGAGAGACAAAAGTATTTTGCATGTAACATATGTCACGTTTCAATTTAATTTAATTTAATTTATATTGCCAAATTTAAAACAACAGTTGCCTCAAGGCGCTTTAAATTGTAAGATAACAATGTTACAATAATACAAAAAACCCCAGAGAAAACCCCAATAATCATATGACACCCTTTGAGCAAGCTTTTTTTGGCAATTGGTGGGAATGTAAACTCTTTTAATAACAACAAACCTCCAGCAGAACCAGGCTCAGGAAGTGGAGCCCATCTGCTGCGACCAGTTCAGGTGAGGGAACGAAGACAGGATAAAGACACGCTATTGAAGAGAGCCAGAGATTAATATCAACTAATGATTATAAGAAAAGTTGCGCATGAACACACAGTGAGTTAAAAACGTATGTCTTGTGACATAAAGTACTGTATATAAGCAGGAAAGTACTAAGTCATTTGATTTCTGCTGCAACATTTGAATGGTAATGTCAGAATTTGGAGTAAACAGTGTACCTGTAAAAGCATGGATCTATCCTTACTTGTGTTAATGGTTCAGGCTGGTGCTGGTAGTTTAATGGTGTAGGGAATATTTTGTTGGCACACTTTTGGGCCAGTTGAGTGTCTCATAAATTCCTTTATGGACCAAAATGTAGCCATCTTCTCAAAGTGGTTTCTTGAACACAGTGAGTTCACTATACTGAAACGGACAACAAAGTTGCCAGATCTCAATCCAGCAGAGCATCTTTGCATTGTGGTTGAATGGGAGATTCTCATCATCAGTGTCCAACCAACAAATCTGCAACAAGCATATGATGCCATCATGTCAGAATCGTTGCGGAGAAGCATCTTATTTAATCAATGCCACCAAAAGTTAGGGTGGTCCAATGTGTCAGATATGGAAAGCCCTTTCCCAGTAAACACCACTCTGTTCCAACTAAAGAACAGCTGCATAAAATAACATTAAGTAGCCCTCTGTTCTGTTTAGGTAAGCCACTTTACACCTAGAAGTGGGGTGACATGATTAAATAATTTCATGTTCCAAACTCTCTCAGGTGTGCTGAGGCTATATTCTTCTCCAGCCTGCTGGCACAGATTAGCTTATTTCCCAGACAAAGGTGTATGAATAACTTCCAAGCAAATATTGAGTAGAGGCTAAATTACATGTTATTGGCATGGATTTGTGAAACTGTGCCACCTTGAAACAGTTGTTCGTGTGACAACACTAGTTGTAGAAAAAAGATGCAAGCAAAAAGGTGTTTGGCAACCTCTCTAAGTAATGTCAGAACAGATGGAACAAATGTAGGCTTTTTATTGGGTATTTTGCATGAGGTAAAAGCGGACTGCCGTGGGTGCTTAGGATCATTATTATTATCATTATCGTCATAATTACAGTTTTTTCCTTCAGAGCGTATCTCGCCTACTTCTCCATTTTGTCTCCTTCTTTTTTTCCCCTCTATATCGTCTCACTAGACATCTACCAAACCTTTTCCACTTCCTTCACATCTCATTTGTCTCTTCTATTCATCCTCCCTGTCATTTATCTTCTGTGTCTGTGGCATGGCGACCATTGCTTCTTTATCAGTGAGCTGCAGCAGGAAGCATGTCACTCTCCCTCTGTCCTTTTCTCTCATCATTATTCCTTTTCTTTTCCTCTCAAATTTCACTGGTTTCATATTTCTTTCCTGCTTTTTATGTTGCGGAGGGTTTTTTTTGTAGGGGTTTTTCTTTTGTTTGTTTTTGGCTTGTGCGCAAAGTTACCTAATATTAATACAGATGCATATTTTTTTTCTTTCAGTTCATCCTTTCAGTCAGTTTTCTCATAGTTGTTTTTACTATACTTATTATTTTGGCAAACCATGTTTACTTTTTTGGTTATTGCACTTGCACTTCTTACTCTATCATTTTCTTGCCTTTATCTTTTCCCCACTTATCCAGAGCCCCCAATTACTTTGCCGTTTCATCTTCTTCACAGTACAAACTCCAAAATTGAAACCTTGCCTCAAATGACCTGAACCAATCATATTTCACATAGTTGACTCCCATCAAGCAACTGAACAAATGACATAAATGAGAAATGCTTCCAGTTTACAAAATCACCTTCATTATGCAGTATTTGTGTCCTGATGGGATTGTTTTTGTCTTCCCTTCTGTTTATTAACAGAATGGCTGAAATTGCCATGCTAAGGTTTATACACGAGATTTGGACTACCTGCCAAGAGAAAAATAATGAAATAATGAATAGAGAAATAATGTTGCTTATGAAAAATGCATTTAATCCTCAATGTTTGGAGAAGCACATTAATGTAATTACTTTACATTTGTCTAACGTATTACTGCTCCTAAATTCAGCACTCAAAATGCAAATGTTAATCAAATATTTGTCACTTGCAGTGCATGAGTTAAATGATCTCTATATTGAAAGTCATGCATGTTTTGTTTTGTTTTGTTTGTTTTGTTTCTTGCTTTTTATGCAAGATGGTGTAAAAATCACCTAACTTTGATTAACACAGAAAGCTGTATAGAAATGGCAAAGTATCTACAAATCAGGAAGTGCAAAGATCTCCACGTGTCATTAGGAAACTGCTTTGTGCTGATATGTGTGAAACTGTTAGTTTTAAAGGTAGAATTATCAATCTAAGTGTGTGACAGCGCCCCTCTCGGAGTAGTGCAAAAGTCTAAAACGTGTCCAAAGGGAGTAGTGTAATGGATTACTCACTTTGAACCAAATAATAATGTATTATTTTTTCTTCTAAGTGTTATACATAATACATTATAACCCAAACTGATAATGCATGACAGAAAATTTACATGCAGAAAAAATAAGAGAATATAAGTTTACTTTTTTAAATGTATATGATGGTATTTGTTTAAGACGGCGATGCCATTAAAACCTGAGTTGACAATAGCTTCTCTTAAACAGCATGATGCTTTGAGTCAAATTTGACCACTTGAGAGCAGCTTACATGTCTAGTTAGAGATTCTAAAGGCGACGAGCTGGCGAGGCGGCAGATGATGTGTCGTAAATTAGCTGATGAAATTAACATTTGTCCGCAGTGTAATCCACTAAGCCCGGTGCTGTCAGCATCTCCTTACACAATACAGTTCTTAGTTTACACTTCAATACATCATGCAGGCCCACAGTTTATTACATCACACAGAAGTTGGTGTATGTGCTCACACACTCGCGCTCCTGCGGAGTATTTGTGTGTTTGCAGTTAGACATGAGGCACCACGGGATGTGAGATAAAAGCTGGAAAAGTACAGGTTATTGCATCATTAACTCCAGTTAGCATTTGTCTGCCTGACTTAGTTTCCTTTCATATCCTCTGCTACAGTACAAATGTGTTTTTCGACTGAATAGAGTAGTCTGTTGTAGTAAACTGTAAGAGGAGTGGAAATAGGAGAGCAGGTCTGAGAGATCAGAAAGTTGAAGATTTAAAAAAAAAAAAAAAAAAAAAAGGTTTACTATTGTGAAGTCTGTGAGATTGTCATCTCTGTGCAATATGTCCTTGTTAATCCCAGTCCCTAAACCAGTATTGGCAATCATTGTACTAATACCGCTTGCCACAATGACTACCGTCCAGTAGCACTGACCTCAATTGTGATGAAGTGTTTTGAAAGACTGATGAGAGATCACATCACTTCTTCACTTCCTGCCACCATCGACTCACTTCAGTTTGCTTACCGGACTAATCGTTCCACAGACGATGCCACATCTCACCTGCTCCACACATCCCTGAGTCACCTGGACACTGGCAGAGGGAATTATGTTAGGATGCTGTTCGTGGACTACAGTTCAGCATTCAACACAATAATTCCCTCTAAGCTTTTCACCAAGTTGACGGATCTAGGACTCAGCTCATCACTGTGTCAGTGGATCCTCAACTTCCTCACAGACAGACCCCAATCAGTGAGGGTGGGAAAACAAGTCTCCCCCTCCATCTCACTCAGCACTGGAGTGCCTCAGGGCTGCGTTTTAAGCCCCCTGCTGTACTCACTGTACACTTATGACTGTGTAGCCACATCAGACACCACCTCCATTGTCAAGTTTGCTGATGACACTGTTGTTGTAGGCCTGATCTCCGACAACATCGAGACGGCCTACCTGGAGGAGATTAGGAACCTGGAGACCTGGTGCCAGGAGAATAACCTCCTCCTAAACATCAGCAAGACTAAGGAGCTGATCGTGGACTTCACCACAAAGCAGGCGAGGAATTACAAACCCCTCATCATCAGTGGCACGCCAGTGGAGAGAGTGGACAGTTTCCGATACCTGGGTGTCCACATCACTCAGGACCTGTCATGGTCCTGCCACATCAACACCCAGGTTAAGAAAGCCCGTCAGCGTCTCTTCTTCCTCAGAAGACTTAGAGACTTCCATCTGCCACTGAAGGTGCTCAAGAACTTCTACTGCTGCACCATCGAGAGCGTCCTGACGGCAAACATCTGCACCTGGTTTGGGAACAGCACCAAGCAGGACAGACGAGATCTGCAAAGAGTGGTGCGCTCAGCCGAACGCATCATTCAATCAGAGCTCCCTGACCTGCTGTCCATCTACACCAAGCGGTGCAAGTCCAAAGCTAGGAAGATTATGATGGACCTCTCCCATCCCAACAATGGACTCTTCTCATTGTTGAGGTCTGGGAAGCGCTTCCGCTCCCTTAAGGCCAAAACAGAGAGAATGAGGAGGAGCTTCTTCCCCCAGGCTATTCGGGCCCTGAACCAGGTGTAGGACTGTACTCTCCCACACACATCACTATAAGACTGGACTCTCACACACATCACATCACCACACGCACCACCACACATTTCCTATAATTTCCTATAATTTATAATCTTTATAATCTCTCTCTGCTGTTTGCACATTTTTATTTATTTTTATTTTTATTTTTACTGTAAATTCCTAAGTTAATTTGTAAATTTTGTAGTAAATTGTAAATACTGTAAAACTTTTTTTCTGTCATTTAATGGTCGGGCATTGCGCAGCTACAAGCATTTCACCCCCATGTCATACTGTGTATGGTTGTGTGTGTGTGACAAATAAAATTTGAATTTGAATTTGAATTTGTTTGTCTTTGTGTGAGCCTGTCATTCAGAGAGCTTTAAGGGTCTTGGTCCCTGGTACACATGATGTTGTGTGAATTAAGTGTGTTTAAAGTCCCTCATAGGCCAATTTTAAATAACACTGATGTTTTTATAGAAATAACTGAGAACTGTTTGCTTTGGAAAAGGACAACAGTAGTCTCGGATTACTTTAGAGATGAGGGCTTTTACAGCCCCTGTCATTTCAGCTGTCTCTCTTCAACTCTCTCATGTTTCCCACTCATCTCTTTTCTCTGTCCTGAACAATGAGGTAGAGCTATGATTGCCCACTCTTGCATCCCACGTCATCTTGTTTTTATCACTCACGGCCTTTATGGGGTTCTCTGAACCACATTACTTAGCCAGTTCCTGGTACTTAATTCCCATGCATGACGATTCTTTCCCTCTTTTGTCACATTTGTCTCCTCGTTCCCTTATCACATTTCATTCCTTTGTACCCATCACATCTACACCTTTTGTTGCCTCGTGCCACCGTTATTTTTTCTTCTTCTTCTCTTGTCTTCTCATCTCTGCGCTTGTTTTTCCCCCTGTGATGACAATGGATCGTGCATACTGTTTATACTGATAGTGGCAACATTGTAAACTGCTTTTGATCAGTGTTGCTAAGTGCACAGTCTCAACACAGCATGTCCTAAATACAGTCCATTGCTCTATCTCAGAACTTTATTAGGTACACCTCACTATTACCAGGTTGGCCCCCCATTTTCCTTAAGAACGGCTTTGTTTCGTTAGTGGGACGTATTCAACAAGGTGCTATTCCTGCGCATCCACAATTTGATTTACTGTTTCACCAAAGCCCAAATGTGCTTTATTGGATGGAAGACATGTTGATTGTGATGAACTCATTGTGAAACCAGCTTAAGAGGAGTTTTGTCAGAGGATGTGTTATCCTGCTTGAAACAACCATCAGAAGATGGATACACTGCGGTCATAAAGAGATGATGATCGCAGCATAATAGAGGTTAGTTGTGGCATTTTAACAGTGTTCACTTGGTTGAAAGGGGTCCGAAGTGTTCCAGAAAAATACCCCATCCCCAACCTCACTATTCCACCACCAGCAACAGTCTGAACTGCTGATACCTGATGTTGTTTACGCCAAATTTTTGTTACAACAGAAAATGAGTATTTTTCTGCTCATATCACTTACGTTATTTCCTCTTTGTGCTGGAAGTGGGAAAGGGGTTTCTCTGTATCTCTCTTTTTCCATTCATCAGAGGCATCGTCTGTTCTCCAATTTTGGTGAGCCTTTGCAAACTTTATACTCAGTTTCCTGTTCTTCTCTGACAGGAATAGGAGTGTCACCTTGTGTAGTCTCCTGTTGCTGTAGCTGATCTGCTTCAAGGGTCAGTGTGTTGTAGGTTCAGAGTTGTTCTTCTGCACACCTTGGTCATATCAAGTGGTTATTATAAATCTAGTAGATCAGCAATTTCCAAATAACTCAGACCAGCTCGTTTGGCACCAACAACCATATAAAGACACTTAAGTTAACTTTCTTACACATCCTGATGCTCGGTTTGAACTTCAACCATACAATCAAGACCATATATACATAAATCCATAAGGTTGCTGCCATGTGATTGGGTGATTATAAACTTGGGTTCATGAACAGTTGAACCAGGTTAACTAATGAAGTACCTTGGCGAGTGTACATTCTGTTTATTATCTTAATTCTATTCACTTATCAATTTCTCTTTAATCTTTATTAATAATAACAATTTAATAATAATTATAATATTAATTAATAATTTATACTACTTCAGCAAACTTTCATCCACACCCTATCATATGCAAAGACTTTGAAAAATGCCAGAAATTGTTTTTCTGGCATTTTTCTAAAAAGCTCAATTAGTATATATGAAGTGTGCAGTCCTGATAAGGGGCTACATTGCTGCTGAAATATTGTAATCTCTACATACAGACTTAATTGCTTCTATTCCTGTTTAACCCAAACTAATCTGATATTTACTGAGACATGAAGAATTGCATTAATAATGTTTTCCCTAGTTTGATCATAGTAGATGCTTAAGAGGACCATAGTGATTAAAAATGTATTCAAGTGCCATGATATGTGGCTTCAGACGCACACCCCCATACACACAAAAAGACCTTAAAGATGTTGTGGTATACAGAGAGAAGGTAATTATGCAGCTTAGATGAAAGCTTTTCCATTAAGCCACTCTGCAACATCCACTCTTTACTAGTTTGATAGCATTGTAATGACGAAGACCAAATTAGTATGACAAGTATTGTTTCCAGTGATTGGCTAGAGACTAAGATTTGCCACTGCAATATTGTGCTTCTCTAAGGACCCAGAGTTGTTTTTCAGTTGTGGGCTGATGTGATTAAGAGTGAACACGCTTGCCAAAATGTCAAGTTTGTGCTAGGTGATAAAGGAGATCACAAGGAGAGTTTTTTTGAAATTCAAGATACTCACCTGCTTTGAAGCAACAATGATAATTAATCTGTGGGGAAATCATAGCAAAAAAAAGAGCCAGAACACGTGGAAATGTTACAAACAGTGACATAGTAAGGTACCCACACTAATTAAAAACATATAAGGGTGACTAAAATTGTCTTTATACATTTTATTAGACGCACACAAAAAGAAATCTTCAAAACTTGACTGCATGCGTGGAAGTTTTGTTTGTGCAGTGGTGTTAACAGAACTTGTATACCTCTCTAATTTATTTGCAGGCCGAGTCCCGGCTTTCAGGCTTTTGCCATCTGTTGTTTGCCTCTGCTTCACTTCACAGAAAATAAATGACAGTGTGCAGGTTTGCAGAAATGTGTTAGCTGTAGTCCACCATTCAAGTCTTCTGTGCTTGTTTTTTTTTTTGTTTGTTTTTTTTACACTGTTTTACAATTATTATTTTTCCAGCGCTTTCTTCGGTATAAGATGAATGACAGTGACTGTGAATACTGAATTATTTTTCCTTGTGTACGTTTTCTGTTAGTTGTATATGTCAGAGTCGCCACACGTAAAAGGTTTCTGTTGTATTTTCCTCCTTTTTTGTAAAAAATCCACAGTGCATTTTCAGTGAAAGTCCTTTACACACCTACTTACACACCATTGCCACACATAGCAGGCATTAATAAAATTAAGAGTAATTAGTGGATTTGCCTTTTTTTGTCAGGCAGCTCATTTTATAGATTATGTTGATATTCTTTCTTTAAGTGAATCAAGATTACACTCTCTTTTCTAATTAAGATACGCTTTCCTTATTCTCTAGGTGGAGTACCTCTCTGTAGTCATGAATTGTTGTGTTTCATCCTGTTTTGTTCCTGTCACATACTTTGTATATATTGCTCTGTATCTCTCCACTATTTATAGTGTGCAATACCAATAATCCTGCGTCGTAAAAAGGAAATGTGTAGTTGTCCTTCAGAGTGCTAAATATTCATATAAACCATTAACAATTCTGAAACCGGAGTAAAAGCTTCTATACCGAGACAGTAACCAAAGATAATGGCCTGGTGTAGGGCAGCATCTCTTCCAAAAGTTATTAGATCATGAAAATGAAATCGAGTCTGAGAGGAAAAAATCAAAAATCCAGATCTGAGTTTGTACCAGAACATTAACCCTCCCTTCAGTTCAAAATTGGATATTTACTTACTGTATCTTGAACAGCCTCTGAAATGAGTGTATGGGAACTGTTAAGACCTACATTACAACCATGAGCAGCTGATTTGCTGGAGTTTTTGTTTTGCCTAGCAGACCCTTTCTCAGGTTGGATCGCTAATTTTTCCACTCTCCATTTTCTTTGTCCTCCTGCAGTTGGCCCTGGAGGATCCGGTGCACAGCGTTTCTCTCCAGCAGTTTGTCTATGAAAAGCTGAAGGCGCAGCAGGCCCTGATGGGGGACCAGGGCTTTGGAGCCCTGATGGAAACTGTGGACACGGAGCTCGTCAGGCAGCTCCAGGAGTTCCTCCAAGGCCTCTAAATCACATCTAAAGTCTTCACTACCTTACAGAAACGTCCTTGCCTAATGCTACCCTCTGACCCCATTTTTGAAAATGTACTGGAAAGGCTAACAGTCTGCCTGACATGTGGACTCCTAATTCAAACCTCCCCAACCTCTGCCCATGCTATGCCTTATCTATATTCAAAACCTAGCCTTGTCAACTGTCCTCAGCTAACACCCCATGCCCCCACCGACCCCCACCCCCCTCTCTATTATCTTATTTCTTGTCCTTCCCTTTTTTATAAAGACTGGGTTAATGTGGGTCAGAGTATCTTCACGTTTTTAAAACACCTACATGACAACATCAACGTACTAGAGCTTCCACTCAATACTTATATTTTGTCCTCACTTTTTTTGGTTTTGCTGTGAAATAGGTAGAAAATTGAAAAAGTTGTATTAATGTTGCAAAGGTTGGGGAGTATGGGGGTGGGGGAAGAATCATCTGCAGTGCCAGAACGGGAGCCTCGGACTATTTTCTATGGAAAAACATACAGATTGTAGCAGAAAAGGGGATAAACCAAACCTGAAGGACCTGAAGCAGTGTTTACAGAATCTATTCTTAAAAGAGAAAAAAATGAAATGTAATTTTGTATGTATGTAAAGTATGGATGATATTCTGCCTGACATTATTTGTAGTTTGTTTTTACGTCATGTTAATTTCTCTACAGCTATTTTTTTTAAATAATAATTTTGTCATAACCTGAGGTCAAATTGAAGTAACTACTGAGAGAACTAAAGTGTTTTTTTGGTTTTCTTTGTATGGTGGCTTAGAGTTTTGTTTTTTGTTTTTTGATTGCAGAATGGGGGCTTTTTAAATGGTTGATTTGTAAAAGTGCTGAACTATGTTTATATATACATACCGCTGCTAATTGATGGTGTGTTGGAGCACTTTAATAACCAAAATGGTCACATCTTTTTCATTCTTTTCACGTCAGTATACTTAAACACAATGGTAGAAGACCTCAGAGTAGTGCGACAGGATTGTGCATACTAGGCTGAAGTTGCATTAGGCGCATTGAGAGCCTTATCTTGATTTGTTGCCACATCTTCATTTGGACTTATTCCAAATGTGACATGCTGTTAGGTTTCGTCATCACGTTAATTTGGAAGAATTTCATTCTGGCCTGTGCGGCTGTTATCAAGTGGCTTTCAGAGCCATTGAAAAGAATCACAATGCATCACTGGTGGAAAAGAAGTTAGCTGTCCTGCAGTCTTTTTATTTTTGTTTCTGAATTGGCCTGTAATTGGCGTGATAGTTTGATATATTTGATTTGAGAGGAGTCATTTGTTTTTGTGTTCTATCTTAAAATGCTTAATAAATAGGAACAAACCTATTTGATAAAGAAAAGTAATAAATTACTGAATATTGGCACTTAAGTATTTAATAGTTGCATTTTTACACACACACACACAGTAGGAAACATTATCTAAAACTATGTTGCAATTTTAGACTCATTTACATAAGTTTTTTTTATGGTTTAACAATTTGTTTTCTTTTTTCATCATGGTGCGTGTTAACCTTCTTGGGAAAGCGATGGCCCTGACATTAGCTCCTTTGACACTGTGATAAGAGTTGAGTAGCAGTCAGAATTACAGCCTTATGCTTTCAGCCTTACCTGCCCGTGAAACACAAGACCTTTTTACTATTATGTTGACTACTTAACTAGTTCAACAGTACAAGATTTCTTCACTTGTTAACTCTTGATGGAAATTATTAAGTTTGTTTTCAAAACGACATAGTAGAGGAAGTTCTGGAGCTATAACTCTTGGTTATGTTTTCATGGGGAAAAATACTTATATTCCAAAGCCTTCAATAAAATGCAGTAATCAGCCAGAATAGTTGTCTTTGTATTCCCAGTGCTTATTTTGTGTAACTGAAAACAGTAGTCCCTATTGAGTTTTTGATGTACTGTTTTGTTTTGTTTTTTGCAGTCTGATTCTATTGAGTGCATTTTTCTAGTAGATAGACATAATTGTCCTGCAGATAATGCAATGGACTTGGAAGTTGTCCTTAATGCTGGAACATCAAGGACTGAGCCACTGGAAAGGAGCATGAGTGGGAGAGCCTCAGGACACTGAAATATGATGGTAAGCATAAGGTTTAGATGTATTCTCTCTTGAGAGTACAGCATGACTGATGTGCAAACTCAAGTCAGTTTGGTAGACGCTCTTTTTTTTCTTTTTCGTTTTTTTAAAGGAAGCTGTCAGTTAGAAAAATGGGGCAATAACTACTGAGAAAGTACAAGGAAATGAACTGGCAATTAGTGGGAAATAGAACTAGATCCTACAGCCGTGCGTGTGGCTCTTTGGTTTGAGCAATAGAAAAGATTCAATTCAGTTCAGTTTTATTTATATAGCGCCAAATCACAACAACAGTCCCCTCAAGGCGCTTTATATTGTAAGGTAGACCCTACAATAATACATGCAAAGAAAAACCCAACAATTATATGACCCCCTATGACCAAGCACTTTGGCAACAGTGGGAAGGAAAAACTCCCTTTTAACAGGAAGAAACGTCTGGCAGAAGCAGGCTCAGGGAGGGGCAGCCGCGACTGGTTGGGGTAATGCCAATGCACAGAATAAATATGACTTTATGATAGTTTTATGAGAGAGTTCAAGTGATGACTGAGATTATTAAAATTCATTCTGGGGAATAAATGAAATTTATTTTGTACAAAATGGTTTCACCCTCACCAAAGTTATTAGAAAGTCATCCACGATATGCCTTTTGATTGGTGTGCACACTGTATGGATCTGTGTGAGACAAAACTGTAATACTTAAAAAAAACAAACGCCACTAAATTCCCACAAGCTTTCAAAAGTGGTGACCCCAACGATGGTTTTAAAGCATTTGATTACACTTTTTGTTTACTTTTCAACATACTATTTTAAACGTACTATTACTATTTCTGTTTGCGCACATTATCAGAATTATTGCAGCAACAGAAAACAAAACATACAAATTACGAGGGGCAATATTATTAGCCACCTGAAAAACCTTTTTTTATTGACCTATAGCACAAACCACTGCTGTGGAATGGCTACACTTTAACTTTGAAATGCTTAAAGCTTGTAAAATCAACCAAAAACTGAGGGTTATCTTCCAATTTGACACAGTATAAAACATCAGCGAGTGTTTGAGCTGTCACTTGAAAAAGCATCAAAAACAAAAGAACAACTTCAGAAAAACTTTGGGGGGGGGGATTGTTGATGCTCACAAAGCAGGAGATGGATATACAAAGAACTGGAGTGACAAGTATAATCAGGAATTCAATATTATTCAGCCATAACAATGAGCCTGGCAGGTAGGAAGTCAAAGATTCTGAAAGATTGTAATGAAAAGAGGTGTGAAGTGTGTCTAAAGACCCCAAAACAACTTCCGAGACACTAGTAAATGACTTAGCCTAGTTGGGAATTGAAGTCTCTAAGAAGACGATCACTAGAATCCTGCACACATTGACACGTTCAAGCCAAACTGTTGTATGCAAAGCACAACCTGGAGAACAATTACAGTGCATCTGGAAAATATTCCCAGCACTTCACCTTTTCCACATTTATGTTACAGCCTTATTCCAAAATGGATTAAATTCATTTTTCACCTCAAATTCTACATGCACAGTACCCCATAATAACAAAGTGAACAAACTTTGGTTGAAATTTTTGCTATTTAAAAATAAAGACAAAAATATGTTGACAAACCTTGGCCCCAGTGTGAGGTCCACAGCGCTCTGGAACAAGTTATCATCCAGGATGTCTCTGTACATTGCTGCATTCATCTTTCCCCACAGCTCGATGCTGCCACCACCATTCTTCACTGTAGGGATGGTATTGGCAGGTGATAAGTGGCATCTGGTTACCTCCAGACATTACGCGTGACATTAAGGTCAAAGACTTTCTTCGTTTTTACCCGACATGAGAATTTTGCCTGAATGGTGGATTGCTGGGAAATGGGTGTCCTTCTGGAAGCTTCTCTTCTCTCCACTGAGCAATGCTGGAGCTCTGTCATCGACGGGTTCTTGGTCATCTCCCTGACTATGGCGCTTCTACTCGGATTGCTCAGAGTGGCAGGTGGTCAGCTCCTGGAAGAGTCCTGACGTTTCCAAACTTCTTTTCATTTATATATGAAGGCCACTCTTTGGACCTTCAGAATGCTGCAGAAATGTTTCTGTACACTTCTCCAGATCTTTGCCTCGATACAATCCTGTCTCAGAGGTCTACACACAATACCTTGGATGTCATGGCTAGGTTTGTGCCCGACATGCAATGTCAAATATGGGACCTCATATAGACAGACATGCCTTTCCCAATCATGTCTAGCGAACTAAATGCATCACATCTGACTGATCATCAGTAGAAGCAGGACATCCAAAAAAAAACTAGGATGCTTGAAAAAGTGATGTTAAAAAGTGTCTATTTAACAGCACTTTGGAAATACTTGTACCATTAATTCTGTTTTCATCTGTACATGCCAAGAAATTTTAACATTTTTATACGCCCACTTTGTACTCTTCTATCTATATATAGGGTTTAAATTATTTGAGAATCGTTGTACTCTATTTTCAGTTGCATTTAAAACAGCACTACAGCTTTTTGCTTCTTTTTTTTAATATGCATTTTTTAATGCTAAAAGGCAGCAGTGGCAGGAATTGGCCCATTTGTCTTAATTGGTAGAGAATAAATGTACTTCTGGCTACTAGTCACTTGAGTGGCTTATAGAGTGCAGAAGGGGTTATTAAGGATTCTGCACCCATCTTCACTTCCCACCCTGCCTTTATTCCTTGCCAGCACTATTAATCCAAGGGACTCGGCCATTCATCTTTCTTCTCCCACTCTCTTTCATCCTATTGCTACCAGTGTAGTTCTGTAGAAACAGATAACCACAGGTAGACTTATCCGCAAAGCGTTTTGTTAATTATCCTGTGGTATGCATGACAGGAGACCAGGGAGGATTAGCTCTAATCAATAATTTGCATTCTTCATTGGATTAGCTTCCCACTTCAAAGATTATCATTACACAGCAGCATGTTCACTCTAAAACTTTGGTAATTGCTAATTTTCTCATTTAAGTCTTCTAATTTATGTACATTTATCATTTCATTACCCGGGATCATTTAGATATTCATTTTTTCTGAATGAGGAAAAAGAGGTAAAATATCAAAAAGCAAAATAAATTTAGAAGCCCTGTTTAATCGGTGCAGTGAAGTTTTCTGCTTCACTTTATTTATTTTCACTCTTTTGGTACATTTTTTTAAAATAAAATTCTCTTCAGAGACAAAAACTACAGCGTAGACTGTTTTAATACTTGCATTGCACATTTGTAGCAATTAACTTACAAAAATGCTGTTGAAGGCTTTTTCAAAGATAGCGAGCGAAGTTTAAATATCTTTAATGTTTTTTTGTTTTTGTTTTTTTACCTTTTTTTCCTTGCTCCAAGTTGGTTCTGGAAATGATATCCAGTCTCATTAATCATAGTAAGTACGAAGCCACAGCCAGCAAACATTTACCTGATCTTAATGACTGAATGGGCAGGCCTGGCACAGTCCTAAGGCTACAATTTTTACACTTTGATTGTATTAGCTTAAAAAAAAAGAAATATAATAACTATTTGATACATTTTTCTCAAACTGCTGAAATGCATTGTAGAATCAGGTTTATTTCTTTACACATACCTGTTTTTGTCTATAACTTGGATATTCGTGACAAGTCTGCTCACACACTCGACATCCCTCAAAGCCATGTTCCACTTTAGAGCTTAAAACTCTAAAGATGCATGCACTGACCACAGGGTACCTATATTCTGATTGCTGATTTCAGCAGAATAACATGCCAGCTCACATTGATCATCTCAAACTGGTATTATGAAAGTTCACTCAAATGGCCTCCAGTCATCAGATCTCAATCCATTAGAGCCCCTTAGAGATGTGGTGGAACAAGAGATTCATCTGTGCGAGGCTGTCATCATTGTGGACCAAAATCTCTGAAGAATAGCACTTTGTTGAATGTGGCCTTGAAAAGTTAATGGTAGTCCTATCTGTCAATATCACACTTTTATAGTTTATAGTTTTATAGTTTATAACTCTAATAGAACACCTGTGGGATTTAGTGGACGGTGACTATATGTGCAAAATATATTTGCCTAAAGCATACTTTAAATATGTCCTTCGTTTGCCATGCTTCAACAGCTACCTGATTGTGTCATTTTGATTGTGTGCGGGTTATGTAGAAGAAAAGTATCAGTGACAGCATGTGGGTGAGCGCCCATTTGTCTATGCATTGATTCTGATTAGAAGTGGCGGTTCTTGTCTGCCAGTGGAAGCCTGTAATTAAAACCTGAAGTTCTTGGCATGTGCGATCATTATGTGGCCATACTGCATGTCTTTCAAGTAGGTGTATGTGCACTCATCGTATTGATGACTCAGTGTCCTCGTGTGCTCCTGTGTGCGCATCTGTGCGTGTTCGAAATCTCGCTTCTGTTACAGGAATATGAAAAGTTTGCTGATTGAAGTGTCACTTTGGTCCACTGATTAATGAGATTTTTAGGCAAGTGTGACAGTTGTATGGAACCTACCAATCAACCAAGCAACCAGTCAGTGCTCCCTATTCAGAGAGCACTGACATGAGATCGATTACCTCGTGCTACGTAGAAATAGCGCTAGGTGGGGGGAGTGTGTGTAAAGTGGACATGACTCTAATGTCACATTAGTCACAGCAATGATAATGCCATTTAGCATCCTGACCAAATTATTATTTTGGTAAATTAATAATTAATATATTAGCGTCTTTGAAGTGATGGTTGAACTGAAGAATGAATTTAATAATACCGCTTTAGATTTTTAAAGCAAAACAGAATAATTAATGAAGGCCTACTTCGATGCAATTAAAGCTCCACAGTTTGAAGTATTTTTGTATTTTTATAATCGTGGATTTGTATTTTGTCAGTTATCAGTCAGCTTAGACCAAAACGTCTGGTCTCAGATGTGCTTAAAAACCTTTGAATTGATTAAAAATCCCAATCTGCAATTAATACAATACAAAATACTGCATAGAGTGCACTATACAGGTCATCGAATGTTCAAGATGGGCTTTACATCCGCCAACAACTGCTCACACTGTCAAGGCAATACACCAGACAATTACATCCACGCTCTTTGGTTCTGTCCACCAGTGCAGAAGTTTTGGCACGAGATATGTGAAGACTTATCAAAGTGTCTGAAATGTAAAATTCCAACCTCCCCTTTAGTATGCTTGTTGGGAAATTTGGATGATGTCACTACAGAAACTAATACAGTCCACATGGTTTTTACTGCCCTATGCATCGCCAAGAAAACGGTCCTCATGAACTGGAAAAATAAAAATAATCTTAATTCTAGCCAATATAGAAACTATCTAATAGATCACATTAGTCTCGATATAGCCTCTGCCACCACATTAGATCAATCCCTCTGGGCTCCTTTGATCGGCTCCATCACCTAGCGGGGTTGGGGGGTCGTGGTTTGGTCCCGCCTTGGCTATTGTGGTTGATGTGGAGGTTGGGATGGGCTTAGGGCACCTGGGGGACCCCTAGAGACGTTATCCCTGGAGGGCTTAACCCGGGGGTTGTGTTCATAACCTGGTTAGTGGCTCTGGTCACTCTCAGAGGTTGTTCCCCTCGTGGCCGCGTGCAGCGGGGCTGGAGGATGGTCTGTGCTGGCGGACGTAGGTTACTGGCCTGGTGGCCTGGCTGCCCCTGAGTGGATCCGGGGCGGGCGTGGGGGTTTGGGGTTCGGGGGTGCTTCGCCTCCGTGCTGGGGCTCTGGCTGGGCCTTGGGGGCTTCGGTCCTCGTCGGTGTGTCGCCGAGGTTGTGGGCGGGTGGGTGCACGGGGGCTCAGCCCTAGCGCAGGGGGCCTCTTGTGCATCGGCCTAACCGGGGGGCTCTTCAACTGGCAGGGAGGTTGTTCCATCTTTGCAGGAGTCCACTCTGCAGGTGGGGGAGAGACATAGGAGAGGTGGAGAATAAACTTAACCTGGGTGTCTGTGTCTTGTGTAGTCTGGGAGATGATTGAATGTTGGGGTGGGTACAGTTTCCTCTGCGGTGGTGTAGGGTGGGCTGCCCCGGGTCCTGTGGGGCTTGGCGGTGCTGCTGCCGTAGGCCCCGGTCTGGATGGGCCTGGGCTCCCTTGCCTTGGTGGATACCAGAGGACGGGGGTGCCTACTGGGGTCAGCGGGGGAGCTGGCCCTAGGGAGGGACACCCTCCCCTCCCTTCTTTTCCTCCCCATCCCCGGCTGCCTCCCTCTTCCCGCTCCACCACACCCACCCACACAGGTAGGGCTTTGGGGTGCGGGTGTGTCACCAGGGTGCAGGGGAGACATTCCCCCCCCCTCTGTCCTCTTCTGGCCACCTGTGCCTCAATTTTATCTCACAACTTAGACATCCACATTACTTACACTCTCATAACACCCACACATATATATATATATATATATAGGGCCTTGAGGGTGGGCACGCTAACGGCGTCCAGTAGACGGTCTGTGTATTCAAACCTACCTCTGGCGCCGGTGCCCACCTCTCAATTTTAAATCCATGTAGACATTGAGGGTTCTCGGGAGGGACCGTGCTAACACCTGCTGCTCTCTGGCAGCAGCACCATGCTCTCCCTTGTTTTAAATACACTTTAGAGCAACACGCAGCAACACTACACTTGAGCGGGAGGAGGAGGGTATGGGGTCTTAACACACCCCCGTTCTCTGCTAGCCATCGGGGCGGGGGGGCTGGGAAGAAATGCTGGCTGTCCGATTGGCCTCCCTGCTGCTGCGGAGCCTGGGACGGTCTGCTTGCCTCCACCCCGGAGGGAAGGGTAACATCTCTTGGGTCTGGGTGCCGTTTCCCCCTCTGGGGGCGAGGATACCTGGACCCGGGGTATAGAGTATGTTTGGGGAGTGTGATTGTGTGTACATGTCCATTTACGTTTATTCCTACGTTGGGTGAGTGCTGAGTGTTTGTATATGTGTGCATGAGGGTGGGAATGCATGTCTGTGTCTGTGTGTGCCTGTTTGTCTGTGTCTATATGTCAGGTCGGGTCTTAGACTCCACCTCTCTGGGAACTCCCAGGCCCTCCAAAGTGTGGAGGCCTATCTCCCCTCACCACACTCCCTGCCGGTGACTGATGCCCTCAGGGGTCGGTGCATTGTTGGTTCTTGGTGTCCGGGGCTGGGCGCTCAGGTCATGTGCCAGCTCACTCCCGGTGGCTACTTGGCGGGGCCTGGCGCCTGCTGCTCGGTCAGGCCTCTTCCGGGGCGCGGAGGGCCCTCGGGCCTCCGGCCTCTGTGCCTGCGGCTCGGTTCACTCTGGCACAGCTGGTTGCCGGCGGAGCCGGCGGGCACGCCGGTGCAGCCCCCTCTAGTTTCTGCCCGGTGGCTACTGGGTGACCCCTCGTCTGGGGATCCTCAGCCCTTCCCATGAAGGTGGCACGGATGCCCCTCCGGTGGTCCTCCTTGGGCTCTTGCACTCTGGGGCCTCTGGATGTCTGGAGCCTGGATCTCCCCCATGCCTGCTTCATGCCCTGGGGGACAGGGCTATGGCTCTCTACATCCTCTTGCAGACCATTACACGGGGAAACCATTTGAATACAAGCGCGCCGATCCACACAGGTGTGCACACGGGTGTTCACTGTTCGTAGACTTAAATCACACCTTTCTTGGCTGCTACTTCAAAGCACATTGTGCGCTGTCTGTCCTGCGTGCTGCACAACAACATTCAATATTTAGTATTTACTGCTGTTTACACTTAGCTAGATTAATGCGATGGTGTTGTGTATAGTATGTTGCTTTGTTTTGTTTGTTTTTTTTGCTTGTTTTCTATTCTTTTTCTCTCAACAGGTGATCCCGGAGATATTTTTTTTTTCCCCCCTTTCTCACTGTCCCTCTCCCCTTCTGTTTTTCTTTTCCTTCCTCTTTCTTTCTCCCTTTCCTATCCCTCACTCATGTCTGTCCCGTCTGTAACAACTGAAAATAAAATAAAATAAATAATAAAAACAAAGGTCGATCAAATGGACCAATACGGCAATGCCATGATGATCCATATGGCAAAATAAATCCATTGGGTATCCTTGTTGGTCTTCAGACAACAATTCTGACGGCTAAAGAACCAAATGGGACAGGCAGAAAAGAGAAAAAAAAAAAAAAAAAAAAAAGGATTTGTATTTTGTCATATCAAGTCATTTTAATTACCAATTTGGGAATTTTATTTTGCTCATATTAATTTTGTTTGTTTTATTGTTTATAAAACTTTATTTCTGGTTTAGTTTTTATCAATTTTGATTTGTTTTTTTAACTTTCACTACTCTGTGAATTTACCCAGTTGAAGTCGACAAGATATAAACAAATCTTTAATAAGCTGTATGGATGATTGCAAACGCCTAGACGCCATAAAGCTAGCAGAAAAGAAAGTATTCATTGAGTGAATGTAATCAGCATCATCACCTTAACTATAAGTTGATGTCCTCACCTGTAATGTGACCAGACATTCACCACAATTACTATAGGATGCTCTGCTCCAGTCCAAAAATGTGCATCATTTAAAAAAAAAAGAAGCTATAATTCAGCAGCATGTTATGTATAGATCCAATATCTAATTTAAAAACGTATAACTTAACTTTTAAAAAAAATCTCTTCTTCCTCTCCTGCCTTCTCTGTCTTGCATCTTTCTTTACCTCTCAGTTTCACACAACAATATGTTTTTTCTCTCACTGGCAAATTCAGCAGTTGTCTGCTAGCAATACATTAGCTAGCAGACACCTTATGTGACAAACTGCCCAGAGGTAGTTTTTGTGTTTGGTGATATTTGTAGAGCTGTTTGAAAATTTGCATTTCATGCTCAGTCTTGTTCTGAAGTACTAGCTAAATGTTACCAGAGCTTTATTTACATCTGCACCATGAACGGATCACAGCAAAGACAAGGATAACTATATGTTCTGAAGTGTAAGCAGTTGTGGGATGTACTTATTTTCTATAACTCATATCTCCATACTGTCCAAGAAAAGGACACCAGATTGCAGAGCATGAAAAAAATGAACTAATTTGACTGTAATATTCATTAACCTGCCTATCAGTTGTAATTACTCAATAATTAAAGGCTCCAAAAATGCTGTTGTGGATAATTAAAGCTCCCTTCACCCCCTGATCTGGAACGTGATTTAAGAGGTTCAAAATATGTATTCCTATACAAACATAACGCTTCACGAAGGCAACTCACTCAGTTATGTAGACATCCCAGTTTTAACAAAAATATATACACCAAAACCTCATCATCCTTGTTGTAAGGACAAACCTGACCAAACTGACAGAGATGAACTCTTAACACATTTTCTTTACTCAGTACTTTTAGCTTATTTTTCCTCCTAAAGCGGTGTATGTGTTTTATTTCGTTTAACACAATGTTTCTGTCTTTGTTTTTCATTTACGCTAACTGAAATCTTGCAGGATTGTGCCACTATTTGACACTTGTGCAAACGAGTACATGCCTTCTTAGATCATCATTACAAGTAAAAATAGGCTTTCACAACCTGCTACTCATCAGCAGTATGGCAGCATAATGCAAATAAATATTTAATGAGAGCTGAAACTACAAGACAAAATGTCACAGGAATTCTGTCAAAGACCAGAGACGGGAACGCAGGAAATGGAGATGTTCTACTTCACGCCTCAGAGTATCACAGTACATTTTACGCTGCAGGCTGTAAGAAGTGAAGCCAACGTGAAACCCACAGGTGGGGACTCGAGTAATAATGCAGTCTTGTTTTCATCTTTTGCCTCCCTCTTGCTCATATAGAATAGAGTAGTAGTTGCACTGCAGTCATATTACTGCCACACTTTCTCTCTCTTATCAACACATTGTCAGTTATCTCAGGATATGACTCAAGACTTTTTGCCTTTGGCTGGTTATCAACCCTCAGTACCTTATGAGAGTAAAATATTTCCTTAGCAAGTGCCAGAAACAACTCGTATATTAAAGCAGTTTTTGTTTTTTGCTCATCGTATATTATTTATTATCTAAATTAGGAAATGTTATTGTATACTAGTCTTTATTCAGGTGAATTTATTTGGAAAATCTGCATTTGGGCTGCTAATGGTTTATTTATTATTCAGTTATTATTCATTCAATTTACAATCCTGTGGCCTGAAATGGATTTAGATCCATTATGTTAAGGTTTTCTTTCCACTGAAGATAAGTGATATATGAAACTGACCACTGTATCGATCATCTGTAAAGCCAGGGGGTTCTTGTGACCTGTACAGCACTAGTAGGCTATTTTCTTTCTAATTGAGTCACTTAATTTATGTGTTGTTGTTTTGATCTTCTTTTCTCCTGACTTAGGTATTGACAAACTAATCCGTCTCCGCAAGCCATCATGGCATCGGCTGACATTAAAGGTAAAACAAAAGAGTGTTTCTCGCCTTACGCTAGTGAGAAAATTAGGAAAGGCGATGATATGAAAATGTTTTCAGTCAAGGTTTCTGGATGGAAGTAATCCATTTTCAGCTGTGAACAAAAAGACTCCCAATAGCTGCACATTAATGTTGATGTCAAGCAACATTTTAGTTTGAGCCCAGGGCACAGTGATAACAAACTACCTTTTTCCTCACTGTATTAAAGAGTCGTTTCATTTAGAGAAGTCATTGAAAAGCAACACATTATGACCTATTTAATGTAAAATGCATATGTAGTACTGTGGAAATGCTTCAGCATTGAATGTTTGGAATTTTACCCACCGCACAACATCAGGCGGGATCATTTTCCAACGTCAGCGCAAACATACAGCAAGAGTAATAATGACAAGAAGTACAATGATTTTCTCACAGCAGATTTGTGCCATATGTGGAGCGAAGCAAAAAAACAGTCTTGATTTTAAGACAGTTGGCAAATGTGCTTGTTCACAAAGGCTTAAAATTAGGGTGTTGAAACTCAATAGGAAGAGATGATTAGATGCAATCAAAATGCATGTTATGCATACAAACAACCTAAAAGCATCAGGCTTTTTAGGTTGTTTGTATGCATAAAGTTAAAAAAGCTGAGACCACAACTGACACTCAAAACTAGACACTTTGACTATCCCTAACTACTCTAAAGCATTACCCCTTTTTTCTAAACATGAAAAAACCGAATGGACGAGTGCTTTCCTAAAGAAGAAATTTATTTAAGTTCATTTTCCCCACAAATAGATGTTTCAGGCTGTCAATGTCATTGTATTATCCATGAAAAGATAGTGTAAATGGATGGAATTCTGGAAGTGAAATAATCCTAAAGTAATCCCCTGAAATGTCTGGAAAGGAATCATTGATAAGTGGTAGCCATAAAGGAAAGTAGATAAGGCCTGTATCTGAAAAGACAGGCCCTTATCAGTGGTATTATAAACTAAAATGTCGTCTTATCAGTTATTCGCTGTTTAATGGCACTCAGAGCAAGGTGAAAAAAGTAAAAAAAAAAAGAAAAGTAAAAAGGCACAGAAGTCAGAGTAATATCGTTCTTGGGAACACAGAAAGATTACTTGAGTGTGTATATATACACAGTCTATTAAGCATTTTCATTGGAGGGTATTCATGGACTAAGTGACTATTAGTAAAACAAGATAAATTAAGAAAAAAGCACTTACATTAGAAGCACATAATCACAGAAAAATGACTGAGAATCACATTCCTGTGAGTAAATGTGAGGAAGCTGTTGCCATGGGATTAATGACCCCCCTCTCTCGTGTTGAGCCTGTTCAGCTCCAGCTGTGCACGACAGAAGTGGAGCCGAGCGCAGCGGCAAGCCACTTGTGTGTGCCATAATCTTTCAGGTATTGTGGCAGTACTGTCCACATGAACAAAATAGATTCGCAGTCCAAGAGACATGTCTGTGAATTGTCACAAATGCAGTTAGTGAGAAAGAAAAGCAAAGAGCCTTACTGCAACAGAAAAAGCTGTGTTTGTGCAGTTTTTTGTTTGATATAGACATCGGCAGTGGAATCCCCTGTCCACGTTCACAACAACGAGGAAATCCCCCTGGAGAATGTGGTGATGTTGCAGGTCTTTGAAGCTCACAGTTTCTGAAACATGTTACACAGCGTGATAAATTTGAGGTGAAGTGATACCCCGGTCGAAATCACAAACACAAATTTGACTTTGTAAGCATTGCCAAAATATTTTCTGCAGTGCTTTTGTACTGGACTGAATAATTACCATTAGGTTCTTATTATAGTGACCACCCTGTGGAGAAACTCAGAGGATAGTTTTCTTCTGTCACCGCTGCTCATGTATACTTCCATATCGTATCAGGAGTAGTGTTTATAGTCAAAATTAGACATTAAACTCCACCGTAGAAGGGATACATTGGTGGTAATTAGCTAAATGACATCTCTTGAAACAGGAGTTAAAATTGTCATTGGCTAATTTCACATCAGATGGGCTGTAAGTTTAACTGCGACACGGCAGCTGCAATGACTGCGAGCTTTTGTTTGATGTGGCTCCCCATAATCCCGCTGACAGCCTCTTGACAGATGTTTGACAGAGTGGTTTCAGGTTCACCGAAGTACCTGTAAGTGGAGTGCGTGATCAGAGAGTGAAAATAAGTGGGGTGTGCAATCACCATCACACACGCACAAACACGCTCACCGCGCCCTCCTGTTCTTATCCGAGTCTCCCTTCGACCCTTCTATTCTTACTCATTCTCAGTCTCTCTCTACTGGTGGCTGATTAATATTGGATGGCAAATCTGTCATTTTGTTTCCTACCAGGGAAAGAGATTACAAGGTTGCATATATGAATATTATGCAGGCATTTCTACATTCAAAACGATGTTAATAGTGTGGTAGAACTCCTCTGTAATTGCAGCAGCATCAAAAGAGAACGTGCTCACGGTGGTGTAGCACCTCACATTGTCACCTTTTTAATATCACAACATGGAAATGTTCCAGCTTTCTCCTCAGTATAGTGAACATCACTCTTAAAAACTGTTGGCTGCCTCTGGCTTTCACATGTCAGTTGTAGTGCGCCCACAACAGGGAGGAATCTCAACAAGAGATTTATGGGTGCCCTGGAGGTCCAGACGCCTTGTTGGATTACCTGATTGCCTGTGGTTTCAATTTCGCATTATAGGAGATTTACAAGTTCAGGAAAGGATTTGATCTGTGAAAGCATTTGCTTATGATATTATGGCTCGGTGTGCTGTCTGGCTGATGTGTGTGTCACACAGTAGAGGTGTCATTACACATGAATAGGTTTAGCTTTTTTTATAATTTCCAGCACATTATTGTACCAGTATGAACTCTTTGTGGTGTTTCCTACATGATGGTGCATCATGTGTAAATGACATGTTGTTTTCTACTTTTAGCTCTTTCCCCAGACACATGGGCTTTATATTAAAGTGTTACCTGGTAAGTATTAGATCTATGATGCCTAGCTTTGGTGCCAGGGCATTCACTAGGGTTTTTCTTGGTACAGTGTGTACATGTTTGCTGTCAGAGCTACCAATACAATGCTGGATACACTTCTCAGATATTTTGGTTCACATCACTGGCATGATAGCATCACACAGTTGCTTCAGATTCGTCAACTGCACATCCACCTTGCAAATCTGCTGTTTCACTAATTGAGATCTAATTGAGATTCCACTAAATGAGTTGGGGATTATTTGAGCTTTGTGACATGATGTGTCGTTGGAAGCAGCCCTTTAGAAGAGGTCCACACTGTGGTCATGGTCTGCTACAATACTTGGCTAAGCTGTGGCATCATGGAGTAATAAGGGGCCCAAAATGTGCCAAGAATATATCCCCACACAAATACACCATCAAATCAGACTGAATTGATACAAGACAGGATGGATCCATGCTTTAATGCGGTTTATGCCAAATTCTAAACCCTACCATTGTGCACTATGCTGCAGCAGGAATCAAGACTCTTCAAACCAGACAATGTTTTCCAATCTTCTATTGTTCAATTTTGGTGAGCCTGTGAAAATTGTAGCCTTAGTTTCCTTTTCTTAGCTAATAGGAGTGACACCTGGTGTGATCTCCTGCTGTTGTAGCCCATCTGCTTCAAGGCTCGACTTGGAGTAACAAGATGCTCTCCTGGTAACAAGTGGTTACTTGAGTTACTGTCGCCTTCCTATCAGCTCAAAGCAGTCTGGTCATTCTTGTCTGATGTCAACAAGGCCTTGTCACCCATAAAACTGTTTTTTACACCATTCCTGTGTAAACTCTAGAAACAGATTTGTGGAAAAATCCCAGGAGAGCAACAATTTCTGAAATACTCAGACCACTCCGTCTGGCACCAACAACCATACCACGCTGAAAGTCCTTAAATCAAAATCACCTTTCTTTGCCATTTAGTCGCTTTGACTAAATGGCAGTTTGAACTTCATGAGATTTTTCTGGACCGTGTCCATATACCTAAATCCATTCATTTGCTGCCACGTGATTGGCTAATTAGATAGCCAATCCCGAAGGTAAACAGGTGTACTTAACAAAGTGGCCAGTAAGAATAAATAAATATTTCACAAAATAGTACTTTTTTTTATGATATTGCATTTTAGTTTCAATCAGAAAAATAATAACTCAAGTGATGCACTAATGAAAGAACTCGTTGTTAAAAGTATGTGTTTTGTATGAATAATACATAACCATGGCAAGTCCATAACCCTGGTGTATTGCTGTATATATTGCTTCATTTATCAAAGGCAACCACCATCCCTCCACTATAGATTATTATAAAAATGTTATTATTTTATCATGGACAATGTAGGTAGGCTTCATTTTTATGTTGTATTTAAAATGGTTGATATAACATTGCAGTTCAATTTCAGAGCGGATGATTACAGTCAATAGATAAATGTCCAGAGGAAACCAGTCAAATCTAAAACACTGACTTATACATAAAAAATAGCAATGAAAGCAATAATTTGAGAGTGCAATATTTACGAAGCCTGTCATCTTTGTAGACACACATAGATCCGTCTGCCTGAAAATTGTGGGTTTAATATTCTTTAAGAGTTGAGTGTCAAGTGTTGAGAAAATCGGCAAAAACATAGAATATACTCAGCTGCTCTCTTCATTTTATCATCCTGGAGAGAATTTCTTTCTGGAAATATGTCTCAGATTTATGATGTAGGCTGTCACGACCTTATCCTCTTAAACTTGTGCTTTTCAAGTGCTTTTAAAATGAAAGAGTTGTTTTATCAAGATATAAAGGGGTCAGGGGAGCTCACACTTGCAACTAACAGTAATTTTCAACATCTGCCAAATTGTAAAATCTAAGAAACATGTTCTTACACAGTCCTCTGTCAACACTAAATCCACTTCTGCTTGCTTCTGTTTCACAGTATTTATGTGCATGCATGCTTTTCCACGTGTTGAATACTGATATTGTGGTTCTTCTGTTCTTCCCACTTCTCTCTGGCATTCATTTGCCCTTCTTTTCATTGTCTTTCCTCCTATCCCTCTGTGCAACTGCCTTTTATTTTGAAGCCTTTTGTTAGCAGAACTGTTAACTCAGTGCATATCTGCTGGCCACCCACCTGCTAAAAAACTATGTGACACGTCTGGGGAATTACTGCAGTTGAGTTTGTTGCAGAGAACTGTGGCAGAGACTAAAACCAAATGACCTCTGAGCTTATGTGCTGCTCAATTAGAAGCAATAAGTCCTTTCTCTGATTACATTCTCTGTAAAAGAATTCATCATCACACCTTAAACTCTGTTCCTCCATCTCCTCTTCTACTAATGACAAGTAGGGGGTAGAAAAAAAAACGAAACTAAAATGATTTAACTGCGCTCTGCCTAGTGAGGTTAGAAGGCAAAGAAAATTGTAAGTAGGAAGTTCATTGACAGTCATCTGTGATTCTGTGGAAAGATGCGAGCGGAGGAAGGAGAAGGAGGGCTGAGATAAGAGGAAAGGCAATCTCAGAAGTGAATACATTAAAAGCTGAAGTACGCTGATGAAAGTTGTCAGAAGCTATGAAATACATAACAATGAACAGCTCTGCAGCTGCAGCTCTTTGTTCTGCTTATCATAACAGATTCATATACAAAAGCAAGGTGACTGCTAATGGTGTTATTATATGTTAGAGTTGGTTTATGTGAAGCATCCTCTTTTTTGAGCGACAAAAGCATGCATTCCCGCTGAGTGATTCCCATCATTTTGGAGATTTGTAGTTGACCATCTGCTGCAATTTTGAGTGAACTGAACACATTTTACTAGTAACAAAAATGCTTTTTGTTGAACTGCCAGGATTTGAATGCAGGCTAATCAGAATAGAGGCTCTATGTTCACGGGACTGTCGATGATCTCTCAGTGATGCAAGAAGACGCTGTGAAAATATGCAGCTGTATTCTGAACTGCTAAATACGCGAACTAAGTCACGGACACAAAACGACCTCCATTCACCCCACCCCCACCCCCCACTCTCCTTCTTCTTGTCTGTTTGCTCAGGCACACGTAATCCCCTGCATCAATGTTCTCCTTTGATACTTACATAAACACTCATGCACAGTGGAAGGTTAACAGCAGTTGGTCTTTCTTGGGCAGCATGAGGTCAAATCAGCTTTAGGGGATTTAAGGAACAATCAGAAACTAAGCCTTTGAGGGAAAACAACACTTCAGTCCACAGACATGCATGAAGTGCTTTCCAATCATTCCTTGACTCTTTGTGTGGAGCTGGAAGTGTCATGATTGAGTTTTCAGCCCATTAAATCTGTTTAGAGAGGTAGATCGTAGGTGTGGCTACCTAATATAATATATACAGCAGAGTGCTCACTGATGCTTTTTTTTGTGTGTAGTCAGACTAAGCCTGCTGTAAGGATTGACACTGACAGTAAACGAACCCTTTTAAGGTAGGTATCAAGGATAGGTCGAGTTTTCTATCATCACCCATTTCTCACCATCATACTTTATATTAGGTACACCTATACAGAATCATATACCTACACACACATGCACACATACACACCCAGAGGACACAAATACACTCAAATCCCACACCTGGAATTTCTGATGTGGTGATACAATGGTCAAACTGGCACAGCATGCAGGATGGAGCAGCAAGCTGTACTGTGATTAGTAGGTCGATGTCATACGGGAACAATCGATTTGACATTGAGCGCCGTAGGCCACTGTACACACCAAATGTGAATCACACTGTCAGCTTAAGATCACCCTTAGCTCTCCCCGAAAGAAATGACACAAAGATCAGGCAGGGGTACAATGACGGGCCCTGTTGCTCTTTAAATACACAAAATATTATGAATCCAACACATTTTCATTGCCAAGGTGTGAGATTACATGAAGTTGTTCTGTTCTCATGTTAGCTTGACATGTTTGGTTCATGTCAAGCTAACACTCAGCCACAGATTAAAGGTTTATTATTTATTTCTGAATCATGTATTATTCCCCCTCCCCCCCCCCCTCCCCCCCCCCCCCCCCGTTTTGTCCACATTTGTGACTCAAGTAATTTGTTTCTTTGATAACAAATAGAGGCTTACTGTGTACTTTTACATGCATGTGGTAGATGGAGTAGATTTCAGGATATAGTCTCTGTGTGTGCTCCAGTGCTTAGATGGGTAAGGTATATACTGACTTTATTTAAGATAAGATAAGATAAGATAAGATAAAACTTTATTAATCCCTTGGGTGGGTTCCTCTGGGAAATTCGGTGCACAATTTCATAGTGCACAAAATAGCAATAGCAACAATAATCAGTTTACATAAGCACAGGACTGGGAGAAAAATTATACACACATTATCAAGGGATTTGAGATGAATCACTGGTTAATATTAGTTGGATTGGTATTGTCAGCTGTCCTCTAGATGCATTATTTCTCCCCTGGGATTTTCCTGTTACAGTAATCCTTTATTCTATTTGAGGATACAGACAAAATTACTAGAATGACTGTTTCAGACTATCCACAGACACTCATATGTCAGGTCATCTCATGTGATCTGATCTGCAATGACATGGTTTTAAAGGTCCATCTGACCTTGTGACAAAGCAAAATAGGTTAATTTTTTAAAGACATCCACAAATGCCTATTTCCAAAAGTTATTTTAAAGCAGATTTTAAACTTTTTAAAGTGTTTGTAACTGGAGGTTAATGGTTCCTCTAAACTATACTCCTCACTGATTTTACAAATTATGTTTAACCTTAGGCAATGGATGTCTACCAGAATAATGAAAATCTCACTGTTTCCTGTGAGCTCTTGCTGTTTGTGTTTGACACAACTTTATATTTCCATTCATCTTCTACTGCTTATCCAGGGTTGGGCTAGGGGGACAAAGGCATAAGCAGAGATTCCCACACATTCCATATCCCCACCCACCTCCTCTTCGTATCACCCACCTCCTCTCCATATCCCCACCCACCTCCTCTCCATATCTCCACCCACCTCCTCTAGCTCATCAAGGGGAGCACTAAGGTGTTCCCAGGCCAGCTGAGAAATGTAATGTCTCTGTAATCTTTAATCTCTCCTGAGTGGGTAGCTCAGGGTCTTCTTTTGATAGGACGTGCCAGGAACATCTCACCCAAAAGACCCCCATAGGGAATCTTTTCAGATGCCCAAATGACCTCAACTGGCTTCATTTGATGTGGAGGAGTACTGGCTCGAATCTGAGTCCCTCCTGAATGACTGATTTCCTCATTCTATCACTAAAGAGGAGCCCAGCTATCCTTTGGAAGAAGCATATTTCTGTCATCTGTATCCATGAACTCATTCTGTCGGCCAGTACCCAAAGTTTGTGACCATAGCTGAGGATAGGTACGTAGGTAACCAGATAAAAGGACCAGTGCAACATTCGCATCACTGTACAGGTAAGAAGCAATAAAGGGACCAGTTCACCCTGCCTGGACCAAAGTTACTGGGGTCCCACTCGGGCTGGCATATGTAGTGTGATCGCCCTATAATTGGAGAACACACTCCAGTCAGTTCAGAAGCAGTGTTGGTCAAGTTACTTGAAAAAAAGTAATCCGTAACTAATTCCTGATTACTTCCCCCAAAGGTAATCCCATTACTTCACTGATTACTTATTTTCAAAAGTAATTAGTTACTTAGTTACTTTAAAAAAATGATTTACAACCTGAATAGGTAATAAAGCAATAGATCTTTCAGCCCAGTTCAATTTTTTCTGCATAACCCATCATATAAAATGTAATCAAATGAAAAAGTCTCTTTTTGAAACTAGCTTTATTAGTTTTAATCTTTTAACTTTACGCATCAAGCAAACATTAAATTATATGCAACATTCTCTGACTGGAAGAAATTTGTTTAACATTTAAACCTATTTTCTGTATATTCCAGCATGTGCTCGGAAGTTTAGGGTTACTTCTGTTCAGAAGTAACAGAAATTTTCAGAAGATGATCTCGTTCAGTGTTGCAGAGGCATATCACCTCCATGCAGCCACCTCAGTATGGAACACAGTCATTTTAGAGTCAATGCCCTCAACATCCCTAAATGTTGTTAAAGTTCTCTTGAAGGTGAACTGGGGCCTCACCCAGACATTCCCATCACAAAGACTGAGAGAAGACGACGAGTTACCCTGTGTTTACACCTGTCCAGTCTGAAGGCGCACATGTTTGTCTAATCATCTTCACATTCACAGCACACAATGATGGTAAATGGAGACTCTGGCCCTGTCACAGTCTTTATAATATTAACATATACTGCAGCTCAGGTATGTGTGTCTCTGGTTTTCCCAAGCACACACACATCTCGAGCTAAACCTCCTCTGAGAGGATGGTGTTGATATCAAAGGAGAATTGTGTAGTTTTATTGAACTAAAAAGCCACACACCTCAAGCTGACCTTCGCCGAGAGCATAAAACATCCTTCCTTCCTGAAATGATCGAAGAGTTTGTTCACAATCACTCTGGCTAGATGCAATTCCAGTCCACACTGTAACTGCTGATTGATAGATGGTGGCAAACAGCTGTAAATCACAGGAAATGCTCCATCACCTACCAACCAAATGCTTTCTTTCTGGCTCCGTGCTACTCCTAGAATTATGAAGTGTTGTGTCACTTCTGTCAGATAGCAAACTATTCTGGTCAAAAGATTATGGCAAACAAATGATGTTTGTGAATGACTGCAGCACGGATGGCAAACGTGATGACAATGAAGGCCGTTTCCCCAGTTTGCACGCTCCACTTTTTCCTGAATTTAATGGCTAAATGGTAATAGACAGCTTCAGGAACTTTCTAGATAAACATGCTAACAATGCCCATCTATCTGCTGATGCAGGGAACCTGCTGCTGTTTATTATCTGTGATGCATGATACCTATCTAATGCACTCTTCATACCTAAAGTGTCTAAATGTGTACAAGAAACGGGTGTTTTCATACTTGTGGGTTCTACCTTTAGCAGTCCTTCATGACAAACATACACACACTTGCTCAGACTCACAAAGGCACCCATATTCACACACCTCACGTCCCTTTTTAAAAAAAAATAAAAATCATTCATTAACAATTTAAAAAAAGAAATCGAGTTGACTTTTACTAAAATAAGGATTAGCATTTATCATCAGCAACCTACCTGGAACCTGCCTTACAACATTAGAACCACTGCATTCATGGTTAGTGTTTTCACCTGCAACTTTTCAACCTAATAAGACTCCTAATAGATGTAGAAAGATCCTCATCTCATATTCAGGTTCAAACAGAATTTGTTTCCTCTAATGTGATTGCACTTAATATAGTTGGCTGTGTGTGTGTGTGTGTGTGTGAGCAATGACCTTTCATTTTAAGATACAGGCTGCAATGCCAACATTAACTTTAATATGCTTGCAGTGCCACTTATGTGTGCTTGTGTCTGTTTGGTAATTTTCTTGTGCAAACCAGACCCTCTTGTGCTAGGGAAGTTGCACACCTGAGGATGTGTTTATCAAGATAAGACGTCTTACTGAAATCTGTATTTTTTTTTTTTTGCCATGGAAATTGCTCTTTAGCAGCTGCAATTTTGTAGCTTCAGATGAAAAAAAAGTAGACTGTTTTGATTTTTGTCAAATTTTGTTTAAGATGGTTATTATTCAATATTTCCAAAAGCTTCTTGAAGTGATCGAGATTACAGGAATCAGGAGTCCTAAAAGGAAACGCTAAAATGGGCCTTTTTCCTAACTATTTCACCAAAGAGCCAATCAACATCTAAATTGAAACGCATGAATCCATCATGTTGTTTCACCAATACATGCACACAGATTCACAACAGCTTCACTGACAGGATATTGTTGTGTACTTCATTTTTCTTGGGTAAATGGATCTATAATGTGTTAAATTAGTGGAGCATTTGTTTGGTGTCTTGGTGGGACAGGCCATATTTCTTTTATCCTTGGCCATTAATGAAGTCGTTATGTTGTGAAACTCTGTGCGTCGGTGTTAACTTGTTTTTAGACTAAATCTACAAAATGTTTGGACCATTTTTTTATCTGATTTGACTGGTGATGCTAAACATGTAGCTTTTTTTGTTTTTGTGAGTTTCCGTGTCACATTAGTTTAGCCAGATTTTGGGGGCATAATGAAAAATATCTAGTCCTTGGCAGATCTTAAAATTTAAGAAAATAAAGCCTTAGATATATTACAAAATATAGAATATGGCACCATGTCATTATTTATTTAATAAAAGCAAAGCTAAAATGCAGGAGCAGTGCATGAAAGTTAAGAACACATGTCCTACTTCCATAGCAGTTAAGATGGTAAGCAGCAGGCACATGTTGCTAATCAAATGTACTGGATTAGCTGAAGACCAGCAAATTTGATCACCTTTTGGGAGGTTTTGGGAGTCTGCTTTTCTGGTACTGTGGAGGAAAATCTTCAGCAAGGATCTTAGAGAAGAAATTGTTGCTCCCTATGAATCTTGGAAAGGCATTTCCAAATAATTTCAAGTCCATCATTCTACACTGAGGAAGATTATTCACAAATTGGCAATCCTCCCAGAGATTCTTCCCAGAGAGCTTGGGCATTCCAGCAAATTCATCATGTTTAATGTTCAAGTTCATTACAGTACAATTTGAAAAAGATAATGATGTATGAACTCTGCTTCCGTGTCCAAACTACACTGCGTTCATTAAGGCTGTTGTTTTTTTTAATGTGTTTAAATGCTTTGTATCGTGTTCTATTTAATCTAAACAAACCCCTAAAAATAGTCAGTGATCACTGTTGGCCTCTCTGGATTTTTATTTGCACTATTCATCTGCAGCACATTTTAAAGCTACGTTTTTAAAACCTTACCATGTAACGGCCGCCCATTGGCTCATGGTTTGCCAGACACCAAACTTCTAACTCTGTTAAACTTTATAAATCCTGTTTTTCATGGATGCCTGGATGTTTATCTTTAATGTTACACCTAGTGAGCAGCTATGTTCATCATTTTATTGAAGACAGATTTTAACTCTCGGTGATGCCACATTGTTTGTTTGAGTTTGGGAACTGAAGAGGAGGTTGCCAGGGAAATGCCTCTTCTCTCTAAACAGAACATGGAAGTACAGCTTCTGAACAAACCACAAGACCTCTGGAGCAATATTCTTTGGACACATGAGACTAATGAGCTGCGTTTTATTTCTCAACTAATTCAGCATATTGGGTGTGTTTCAGTAAGAACACCATATAATTTAGTTTGCCATAAAAAATACAGGAGTTTGTCCCTACAGATAATATGTCAAATGCAGTATTGCAAAAAATATTGAATACAGCGTTTGCTGTAATTTGCTGAACTAAATCTTAAATTGGATTTTGTTTTTATGCCAGCTTTTGTTTTTTAGACACACTCTTTGTAAACTGCTCCCACTGTCATCTAACACAATTTTGAAGTTATAAATATTTCTGGATTTTTATTTCCTATAGTCTCTCATTTTGACTTCAGTTTTGAAATCGGGAGATCAAAGGGTTTAGGACTGTAGCAGTGCTAAGCCCACTGCAGTTTCCAAACAGCAGCCTGCTAAGCAATATCATGACACTTGCTAGATGCCAGAGTGTAGCCTAATGAACTGCTGCTTTCAGGAAATGTAAACTTTAGTTTTGTGCAAATGATTATAGATAAAGACCTTTGTGACCTCATCATGACTGTAGTGTCATAGATTTTACTAATGTTGATTATTGATTCATCCAGACACACAAAATGTAGCTGAAACAGTTTTGAGCTTTCTTTTGGTAGATATTCAATAAATTCCTTTATACGTAAGGGAAGGCCTTTATCTGTGATACAATGTAGATTTTTTTTTTTTTTTAAACTGAGGTTGGCAAAATTGGAATACATATTATTTTTTCTCTGCTTATTTGCATTTTCAGTGCTGATTATATATCACTAGGCAAGTTTAAAATTAATATATTTAATCCAGTTAAATGAGGAATTTGATTTGACTGAATTTGCCCCTTTTGCTCCATACTGTTTTCTGTTTTGTGGGATCCCACACGGATCAGTTTTAGGTCCTTTCATATTTAAGATTACTCACTTTATTTAGAATACTATAGAAGAAAAGTACATTTTTATTCCTGTGCTGAGGATAAACATAGAAGCTGTAAAATGTTGGCTCACTGCAACAGCAGAGATAATTCAAGCCAATAGTCATGTTTAAACCAGTCTACTTTTTTCATAGCAATTAGATAAATGAATTTCAGTTATTAGTATCCTATCTCCTCAGTATCACTATCATCTGCCTGTGGCTCAGGGGTACAGTTTTTATTGGTCGCTGCGTGTCTGTCCGTTTTTTCTTCTTGTCTTATCTCATTATCAGATAACTCTGCATTAAATGATACTGAAAAGTAAGATGTCCATAGCAGATACATTATACAACAGTCAGACTGTCTGAGCAGCTATTGATTCAGCATCTCTAATCTATTAATTAATCATTTCACTTCACTGAATATAAAATAAAGCGTATTTGACTAGAGCACAGCTGTAGAAAATGGAATGTCTACTTTTAGAGCAGATTAACTAATGTGATCACCGTCAAATTAAATTAGTCTGTTTTTTATAAGACCAAAAATCGACCCAGCGGTTGAGCGGTCTGCTGGAAACCCTTTTGAAGTCCCCTATGGCCACAGTGGTCATTTCAGAATTTTAACGGATCATTGTCACAGAACTTCTTAAAGGTATTCAAGCCCTGGGGCTTGCTCTAGGCAATAGATGAAATTCATGTTTTTTTCCCTTACATTTACCCAACTGAGTCAATTCTAAGTTCCTTTATTGGCTTTCTATCTGTGAGGCAGACTCTGGTGTTGATGGACCATACCTGAGGTGAGTGTTGTTGTGTCACTTTGGAATTACACGAGTAGAAGAAACAATTAAGTCAAAGCCTAAATCTATAGATACGCTATACTTAAACTGTAGACATAATCCAGTTATATATAATAACACAGAGTTATGTTGTGTTTGCATTAAAGTGTTGCATAAACTGTCAGCTGATTTTCCAGGTGAGCCCTGAAAACATTAGCTGCTAATTCAGGATGAGAGTTACCAAAAGTGTGCAGTCGGTGTAAATTTCTTTAGCATATTTATTTGTCTGGTCTGTTTGGAAAATTTCAGTGTTAACATGAAGCAGAGTAGAACAAAAACATAAATATGTATGACTGATCCCCCCCTTTTCTGCAAACCAAATGATCTATAAATGTAAGTGTATAAAGGTCCACCTCTAGGCATCAATGCATTTTTAGTCATGAGGTGAAGCATCGCTAAAAAATCTAATTACAATGACCAGGACTTTGCTGTTAGGGTTTGACTTCTGAGGACCTTTTCATTATTGAATAATGCTCCACGAAAAAATTGAAAACCAACTTCTTTTGAACTTTTTCAAAGTTTCACCTTTGCCCCACCAAATCATAATTAAAGTTTTGAGCCAGAACTACTGAGATATAGACTTATGATCTAATGGTGGCAGCTGCTGTGTCAGGCAGACAGCCAACAGGACACATATTATTAAATCTTGTCCTAGGCATTTCATTTGTATTCTGGAAAGAGAACACATTCTTCCATAATTTGCCTCAGGTACTGTGAAACACACACTGTGTCCACACTGCAATTGATCCCTATTGATTTTTACCTAGACGCCTTGTACTGTAAGACCGTCTTTTCCAGACAGATTTAATGTTTGAGTTCTTATGATGAGTCTGAGGTAGGGTGGATATGATTTGGATAAAAGCCCTGTGGGGATGTGAGTTACGCGTAAAACGATTTGGTGTGTGGGTCAGTAAGAGAGCCAAATCTGTCAGTCATTTCACTGCTTACCTTCTGTTTCTCTTATCCTTTGCTTGTCTGTACTTTTACACACTGAGGATGGCATATCTGTCAGGAGCTTGTGTGTCCTCATTCCTGTGTGTATATAAGTCTGTGCATGCTTGTGCTCCACCGGTGCACTTCTTTTGTATGTGCACTGAGCTGGGTGAAAGTAGTGCCTCAGTGCAGTTGCAGCGTTAAACCTGGAAGCCTTGCCTGACAGATTGACAGACAGAATAATTAGGATGAAAATTGTCTTTGGCCATCACTATTTCTCCTCCAACTTCGTCAGCAAATGCTGGACACTGATGGACAATCAGCTGTCTGTGGCTGATGGATGCTGCTGACACTTCAAAATGCTCACTCTGTAAGCATGCAACATTGTTTCTATTTCCATATATTAAGAAATATTCTTCTGTTACTCTTGACATGTCTTTAGTGTCATCTAAGCCCCTTGAAGGATGTAATATCTTCATTTTTCTTGTAAAAAATTATATTTACATAAGGAAAAAGGATTTTTTTTAAAAAAAAGTTATACCAGCTACCAATGCAATCTTTTTGTCAAAATAATTACACTGTTAGCACAAATGACATTTAGCCAAAGTGATAATTTATCTCACTTCTTTTTATTTTGACACATCCCATATGGAAAATAAATATTAAAAACTTATATGATTTACTCATCACTTTCTCATTACTTTCATATATTGTTTTAGTAAGTGTCCAAAACATACAAGTTTTCATTTATAATCTTATATCTGTTTTCACTCTTGTATGATTTTCATACAAGTTTCACACAAGAAAGATATATATAAATCTTTATAAGATTTATATATATCTTTTCCATATGGGATCCCTTGGCCATCCCTTAAATCTTGATTTCAGCCACATTTGCCTGAGTGCTGACATAGTGCCATTACTAATGTGTTCTGTTGCTTGACTGCCTCTAAATTACAGTCCATCAGCAACTGACAAATGTAACTGTACCACAGTATTACATGATTTTCACCCCCTTTGTTCTACTCTCAGATTTACAACCTGTCTCTTGAGTGTAATTCAGAGTGATTAAGGCTGTTTATTAATCCCACGCCCCTGACCGTGATCCTATAATCAATCAGCTATATTACAAGTCTCGCACACTCTGACAAAGTAAATTACATAGCTGATTTCCCATCATCCTCACTTTAGTACCTCTCATAAATCACACATTAAGAGTAAAGCCTATGGGCTATATAGATCTGTGTGGATACATGCTGCCCTGTGCAAAATCACTGAAACAATTCATAGCTGCATTTGTGGAATGCATGTTGTTTTATATGTAGGCAAAATAAAAAAGCAACAACACAAAATTACAAAACTTTAGTTTATAGCTTAGAGAGCAACATTTATTACTGCTGGGAATATATATGCACTGAATACTTAAAAAGTATATGAATAGGTTTATACTACATTAGATAGAAGATGATATTGTATTAATACTGATAAAGCTATTTTTAGGCTGTTTGTGTGTGGGTGGGAGAGGAGCATTGATAACATGCTTTGCCTACAAATAAAAGTATAGTTGTTATTTCAGAAGAAAGCCACCCCAGTTACCCTCTCTACAGCTAACAAATGGATTGTGTCTGATGTCACTGGTTGCATCTGTTGCCAAAATACCCAGAGCCTCTTACTATATCTGGAAGCATATATTTTTTGTTTTTATTGAATAGTTCACTGGGACTTGCTGGGACACTGCATATTGCCACAGAACTCTCTCACATTTTGTGTAATATGCAGATGAGCCCTAGTTTGTTCACTAATCACAGTGAGGGGAACTTGATTGACATGCAACAATGTTTTTCTGCAAAAGGCAATCACTGACAATTTCACAGTCTGCGCTACTCCCCAGTCCTTGAATTTTATGAGACTATAAAGCAGTGAGTTTTACTCCAACCTCAGCTATCCCTTTGTGTCCATCCTTATCACTTGCATCTTCCTGTTTTGCAGATGACGAACCCTGTTTTTCAGAACTATCATGGTTAAACACACTCAGTTGCTCTTAGTTTTTGCGCCTCTGGCAAACGTGCAAATGAGCGCACTTCTAATTGCACAGTGTAAAATGTAATTGTGTGCTTTATAATGCTGTATCTCAGGCATTTTGTACTTTTGGTCTATTTGTTTAAATCCTCTAAATAAAGGCAGAAGGCAGATTGAAAACTCTTAAAGAACAGAGAAGTATTTTCATAAAAAGATATGGATGAAAGAGCAGGTCCTGCTGTTTGAAGCTTGATGCAGTCACTCTCCCTGTTTTAGGAAATTATAGCACACTCTCACTAAAAGCATTGGCTGAGGGAAGCAGCAGCCCCCTCCGCATCTCCGTCCCTCTCTGTATCTCCGTCTAAATGTCTGTGTCTGTATCTCTCAACTACAAAGATGCAGCTTTCATATCTCACACTTCCACCCGGAGGTGTGCAAGAAGTAAAGTGGCATTAGTAGATGACGTAGCTACAAGTTAATACTGCTCAAAAATAGCTGATTTTTTTTTAAAATTTCTGTGATTTGCTCGGTTTCGGTGTTAATCCCTTTGATCGAGTGGAGTGCTGTCAGTCTACCCTGAAATAAATCGAAGTGGATGGAGGCAGAGAGCAGAGTGGGAGCTCTTGAGTCATAGAGAGACTTTTCATAAAAAGTGCAAACACTATGGCACAGAACAAAGAGCAGACCCTGTCGTTTGAAGCTTGGAACAGTCCCTCTTCTATATTTTTTTTGTTTTTGGAAAAATTGTAGACACACACACGCACACACACACGCACACACACACACTTTGCTCTCTCCATTACTCCTTCTGCTTCTTTTTCTTGGTCTCATCTTTGACTTTCTCCATAGATACATAAGTTCATTATAAAAAGAGCTTCACGAGGGAAAAAAAATCTTGATGTTTTCCACTTTGCCAAAATACACTTTGTCTGTTCTACAAAATAAAAGGAAGCAGCTTAAGATGAGACAGCAGCCTTGTCCTTTCCATGTGTCACCGCGTCCAAGCACAAAAGCAGCTTTGACATGCCTTACCCTTCTATTCTGGGATGAAAGATAGCTAAAATGATTTCAGTTGGGTAAATAAAATGGATAACTGCCACTGTCAATACACAAAGAATCCATCTGAAGTACATGCCGTCTAACCCACTTTGCAGCAGAAGGCAGTATACAGCTCATAGTCTAAGTCAGTATGTTACTTATGGGAAATGGCACTGTTTCAAAAAGAGGTGTTTTTTGGAAGAGATTAAGATTAAATAATGACTGCAGAAATGCGCCTATTTTAGGAGCCACACTGGCTCAAATTTGTTGATAGTGGAGAATTTCCAAGGGGCATGATTGTTAAAATAATGTTCAACATTAAATTACACCCCAGAGTCTGGGGTGTAAAGTCTTTTTTATTTATACTGTAACTGGTATTAAATGGTATTTAATTTAAATGTATTCTTTTTTATTGGGGGGGGGGGGGCATCACCAATTAAAGCAGGACAAATGAATTTCATAGTGTGGGTATCAAAGCTATTTGTGACTTTATTTTAAAGTAAAATTAAAAATGTATTCAAAGTGTGTGAGTAAACAGTTATTGTGACTTTAAATTGTTCTTGTCTGAGCATAAAAAATTTATAATCCTGCTTGTATTTTTTTTTTTTTAAAGAAACCGAATTATTGCTTCAAAATGTAAGTGGGTTACCCCATTCATGCTTTAAAGAATACAAGTTGTAAGCTCTTTAAAATGTCATTTTACAGTAAATAATGGATTAAAGCATACATTTTCCATTTTCTTTTCAATAACAAATATCTTTATATAATCATGCAAAGCATGGCTTGTGATGATGTGTTTCAACAGGAACTGATGAGCTTGTGAAAACATTGAGCTGCCATGTCTATTGAGAAATGTCTGCTGTAAATATGGAAGACAAGTGGTCTTTCTAGAAAGAAATGATTCATTCAGATGCTGATATTGATGTAAAGACTATTCATAATAATAATTGATTTGCTGCTTTTCAACTGTAGCTTTTGTTGTAAACTATTCATTTATTAGAATAAAAATGTATGAGTATCTATTGCAGCTCACAGATGTTATCTTATTAGGCAGGCAGTTTCAAGTGAAGAAATTAAACAAGGTCAGCGGTAAAAAACAATTATGAATGACATAATTACTGTGATTACTCTTTTGCTTATCTTAATTTCAGAATATGAAATGTGCAGTGCATTACCTTTGAAATGAACAGCTTTTTTTCTGAACGTGCTTAGATTGCAGTTTTCTTTTCATACAGTCCAGTTTGCAAATCTAATGAGAAAAGAAAAGTATTTGGTCAGATGCTTAATTAAGGCCCTGGAGAGAGAACACGGTTTCCCTTTTTGTTTTGTGTGCCAAAGAAAATACAGCCCCTTTTCACCTTCTGAAGCTATCTAGCATAGCAAAGCAAAGCAAAGTTATTCATGCAGACAGACTCAAGTCAAAAGGTTAAAAATGGGCACGTTGCTAGAGGGCTGTTGATCTGAAGTTTGATTTTCAGAAACCCCAAGCTCTCAAGTGGTAAACAAAAGAAGACCGTGCTTGAGTGTTAGAGACACTGTGGTGAAAGATTCGGTTAATTGAGCAAAGGCCTGAAATTGCTCAATTAAAAGCATTGGCATTCTGACAGGGCAAACAAGGCAACCAGTGCTGGTCTAGTGAAATTTAAAAATAGATATTAATTAATTAAAATGCATCAAAAGGAACTCTCTTCCTTAATATCAAACTGCATTCTGTCATACAGTTTCTTGCCTGTTTGCACCCACACTTAAATAACTGCCTATGTGTGGCTCTGGTTGCTCTGGAAGCAGGATTAACTCTGCTTGACTACAGTACTGGAGTCTGCAAATTTCATTGATGTGTCTGTATCCTGTTAACAAGCAATTTGTTCTGGTCATTTGCACACGTGCATTTTAGTTAAACCTCTGGCCTCTGACCACTGACTCTAAAACAAGGATGCCACTTAATTTTTCTGCATCCAAGAGATGAAGCCAATGAGCAAATGCTTTATTTACAGAGTTTATGCACTTTCTTATTCATGTCCTTGCTCTCTCCACAGCTGCTCCCCCTCTTTTCTCCGCTCTTCTGGTTCCTGGCATCCTACTGAAATATGGGAGGCATGATTAAAAGATGAAAACCACCTGTGACCAGCCTCCCCTGACACTGCCCACGTGAAACCTTTGCTCGATCTCTCCAATGCCACAAAATACACTGTACCTTTGCCTGACTTAGGCCGGGGAGTTGTTCGGCCTAGCCTATCCCTTCCCTGACGACTGAGAGAGGAAGTCACCACAATCATCTGTGCCCTGACCTATGGCTCACCTTGAACTTAAAGGACTGGCGAGCCAGGACTCTAGGACCTTTCCCCACATATGCTGCACCCAGGTGTCACACCGGATAATAACATCACCCAGGTAGGCAGCAGGGCATGAAGCATGTGTACCTACTACCCAGTCCATGAGACATTGGAAGGTGACTGGGGCTTTAAACAAGCCAAACGGAGGTGGGCCAAATTGGTGCAATTCATACCGAGTGAAGGACAACATCTTTCTCTTAGACTATAGAGCACAAGTGTCAGACTCCAGTCCTCGAGGGCCAGTGTCCTGAAACTTTTCCATGTGTCCCTGCTGCAACACACCTGAATAACATAAATAGGCCATTAGGAAGACTCAACAGAACTTGACTGCATGCTGAGGTGGCAAGTCAGCCATTTGATTCATGGTACAGCAGCTCATGAGTGAATGAACATGGTGCAAAAAAAGTACTTGTAGAAGTACATTTTTCCAAAGACTTTACTTCACTTTAATTTACTTCAGTAGGGTTAGGAGTTGCCACCTCAGCATGCAGTCCAGTTCTATAGAGTCTTGCTAATGACTTACTAATTTTATTCAGGTGTGTTGCAGCAAATCCCCTCCTTCTAACAGTACGTGTTTCTATTGTTATCAGTGAACGGCGGCAGAGTAGAAGAGTAGATGTAAGAATAATTGACAATTCTTCAACCAGGGAGGAGTGCAGAAAGGTGAAGACATCAAGGAAATCAAGTGCAATATAAGGCAGGCAGCGCAAAATCTGAGTTTTAATCTGGTCCAATTTGTCTTGTTAAACATTGGAGGAAGTGGCGTGCATTGACTTTCTGTCAAAGTCATTGCACGCCACTGATTAAAAGCAAATGTCTCGTTTTAAGTTGACAAGTTACCCGTAAATCAAGTTAATATATTGTTCCTCTGGCCTTTCCAATTTTTGAGACATTGGCTGTAGAAATGTATATAATGAAACCAGAGGGCACTTGCCTTGTAGTACTTAGAGAGCCAAAAAATGCATTTGGAAAACTCAGCATTAATACCTCTTTCTTGAAATCGTGACCAGGTTGTTGTGAGCAGGTTCCTAACTTGCAGCTATGAGAATGACAATAAGGTTTGCATCCTGTCATGTTGGCTTTTTTTTTTAGCTTCTGTTCTGCAGAGTGATATGATTTGTGGGTAATGCTTAGTATAAAACTTGTCTCTGCACACACACACACACACACACACACACGTCCATGACCCCATTTTGGACCTCCTTCTCGATCCCATCATTCTGCCTCACTGTACAAAAGTGTCTCCTCTTCCCCTCATCCTTACTTTCCCTCACTCTTGGTTTTCCTTCCCCCCTTTCCATTTGCCCTGAAGTGTGAAATGAGAGCGCAATGAGTTGACTACTTGAGAGTAGAGAGGATGAGCGCAAAGGGTCTGTCACAGCAGAATGATCTTAACAGGTCTGTCCACCTCCAAATCCCCAAGCCCAACCACCTTTTCCACACTCCAGAAAAATCTGCTGTGACACCACGGCCATCGAACGGTTACTGATCAGAATCAAGCCAACCATCCAGGCAGTTGGAGAGTCACCACTACAGCACGACATGCATCTGACTGGGAACCTAAGATAAAGACTGTAAAGACTGCTGTATAAACACACCCACACACACACATGCAAAATCAGCACTAAATTATCTATGCATTCATACACACATCAACAATTCCATCAAGGTCCCATTCCATTTTTAAATTGGTTTACCCTCCTGACGAAGAACTTCAATACGCTTGCACAAAATGATAACTAGGAGAAGTAATTGGATTTTAAAGTAAAACACTTTCCTTCAAAGCTGCTGCTGCAATGCAGCTTCTGGATCTTAAGAAATAATAGATATTGATATAGAGTGCTGACATAATATGAAGTTATTAGTTGAATAATGAGGGATGACAGCAAAGTACAAGAGAAAACAAATGTAAACAAGCCAAGTTGTAGTTTCAGCCTCACCACCTGTTGTGTTTCTGAAGCTAATAACTACACCTGCTTCAGTTCTCAAACCAAATTAATCAATTGCACAAGATCAGTTTTCCGGTATTTTCACAAGTTCCGTGCTTGGTTGGTGCAGATGCGTGGGCATCTGTCTCAGCCTCATACACACACAAAAAGAGGAGAGGTGCATCCGTCAACCTTGACAGCATCGGACAGATACATGGAGCTTGTGTGAAAAGGGTACTAATCCACTTTTAGAGAAAAGACCTAAAGACACAAAAAAGAAATAAAAATTACCACGGTGGTGAGAGAAATGGTATGAAATATCATAGGCTGATAATAACAATATTTGCCTGTTGGCTGTGATTATATATACACATATATAACATCTCTGTTTTGAACTGCAGGAAATATTATGCTATCATACTGGAGATATAATCTCTGGAGAATGGATAAATCTGTTATAACATTGGTAACTTTTAGCATATTAGGATTTAAAATGAGGACTGGCTGACTCAACAAAAACAGTGGCGTGTTACAGCCTATTTGGCACACTACTCAAGAGGAATGCTAAATAGGCTCATAACGGACAGGTCCAAATTGTATTATTCAGGCAGTTTTAATTTTTTTATCATCCATGACATTGCAATGGTCAGATATGATCTCTTACTAACACATCATTTTAGCAGCAATAACAGTCTAGTGGTGAAAGACGTGCATTAAATTAAATAAATGTGCCAATACAGTAATGTAAATTACTCCAAGTATTAATTCTGTCTGAAAAATCCAATGAAATGCAAATATATTAGTAACCAGTAGTATATTCATGATATACTACTGGTTCCGGGAGGATGACTGCATTATTATTATATAATGTATGACATCATAAGATTGGTAACACTCAAGCACTGGTGTGTGAGCAGCATATAAATGTAGGCAGTGCTATTTTGAACTACTTTATATACAGTTTTATATACAGAGACATGTAAATCTCCGCTGTGGTGAAAATGAGTGATGAGCCAGGAAAGAAGGGAAAAAAACACAATTCAGTTTTTGTTTTTTCTTTACTTTGATTTTTTTTTTGTGAGTAAAAATGGATCATTTGAATATTTATTGATATTGATGTGCAAAGTTTAGAAGGAAAAATCAGTATCTGATGAGCTGTCAACAACTTAAAAGCTCATCAAATATGTCATTGTGTAAAATGTTGTGGGACTGATACAGCTATGACAGTATGACAGGTATAGATACGTTGCATATATTACATCAGCTTGTGCTTAAAATATACAGTATACTGAATATATCTGTTGGCATTTAGATGACCTTAAATATGTCTGTAAACTACGACCTTGTAAATGCTCCCCTCACAATTAGTTAACGTAGAAAATGCCATTTAACCATAAAAAACACTTTATTGACCAACAAGCTACTTGTTGACTTTCATTGGGGTTAATCCCTAAAAAGCCTCAATCGTGCCATCCATGCTTGAAAGAAATTTGCGCAGCTACAGCATTATGTACGGTTCAACATCCAATCACTGTTCATGTTGCCTTTAGGTGCACCTCGTAGATTCGGTAATCTAAAGTCATGTTTGACTTTTGTATAGTTCCTGGGACACTTAGAACTTTGAGTGCACTGTTGGAAATATTTCCAACAGTGCACTGCTCTTTTGTTTTGTTTTTTTTCCCAAATAGTATGCAATAATATCTATTTTTGTTTTTTTGACGCAGTTTATAAAAATTAGTGTATCCCAGAATGAAATTATGAAGACCCTCAAAATAAATTTCCTGTGATTGGGAACTATTTTGTGCAACTCTTTTGGATTTACAGTTTGGAGGGATATACCTTTGACATTTCTGTAACTAGAAAAATATGTTTAAAAAAAAAAAGAAGTTTTTCTTTGTTGTTTATTGCACCCTTTTTTTTGGTAGCAATTTATGTAGTTATATGGACTTAATACATGCATATTATTAAAATTTGGGATATAAAGGTTGTATTGATCCATAGCAACTTGAAATTCTTCAAAAAATGGCTGTACAGCAATTAAAATGCAAATATAATCTCTGGCTGACTTGTTCTGTGTTTGGCTTAAAAGGGTTAAACGCTAAATGTTTTGTTCAGAGATATTTTTGTAATAGATTTACAGCTACATGAACCGGATCTCTTCAATAATTTACTGTGTTTGTTCAACATAAATAACATTCCCAAAACAACAGCATACACATACTTTCCTGCCAGTCTTCTTATATGTTTTTAATACCTTTGCCTTTAAAAATAGATGGTGAAGAGGACAAGCAATGGCATCCTGAGTTTCACAGAACCACTTGAGAATCAATCACTGCCGTAACCGTGAGAGATAAGAAGTTAAAAAGGCGGCATTCAAAACTAATTGAAGTCATTATTATTCTATAAGCGAACAGCTTAAAAAAACCCTACAATTTTAGACCAAAGAATGTATTTTTTGATTAAACATCAATTTTTCCTCAAACTTGTCAACCTCTTGACTCTATCTAGGGAGGTGGTTTAAAAATACTTCATTTCACTTTTGCTTTTTTTTTTCAAACCTGTCTCCACTTACTTTCTTCCACACAGTCCCCTTTGATTTTTGGCAGGACTTTGATAATCTGAATAATCAGATGAGCTGGGCCTGTGAGCCAGCCTTGAAATTGGGCTATACCAAGTCAGGCAGTAAATCATTTTAACACTGCTGTGAAGAGGGAGGACAGTACAGCCTGCTTATGTTACAGACCAGAACACTGTTCCATCTGAAAAGCACACTGCAGAAGACGTAAAAGGGAGCCTCAAATATGTGATCAATTAGAAAACAATTTCATTCGGGGTAAATTAGTTTTTAACTCGATAGCAGGTAAGACTGACACATGCATATAACTGTATTTGCTGTGCAAAATCATTTAAAGCACTATTCTCAGTGCAGCGGCATTGATATTGTAGTAAAATGAACTCAAAAACCTGATTCATTATACTTTGCTGGGTAGTTAGTGCCCAAGGGCATTCAGAGATGACTTTGAAATGTTACTTTATATTACTTTTCATACAATAGATTTGGTTGATGCTTTTAGATGAATGTATTGATTCAAAACATTCTCTAAGTGGAATAGTTTTTGGGAGCTAACTGTGTCTCCACTTTTTCCATCTGCATTTGCTTTAGAAGGGTGTTTGTCAGAGAAAAGTAACCTGAATTTGTGATTTCTGTGTATTTTTTCTGTCTTTCTTTGAGCTGCCGAGAGTGAGATGTGAGGATACAATACGGTGTGCAACCGGAGCCAAGATTACAGACAGGAGATAAAGGAAAACATGACTAACTCATGGATAAGATGAAAGGATTGTTAAAGAAGCATTCTCAAAGGGATTAGTCAGGAAGAGTAATAGGAAGAGCGATTATGGATAGGTTTTAATTGAGAGGCGAGAGGATGGAACAGTGAATTAAGTCCTCTGGCAAAGGAGCCTGAAGAGCTAATGTGTGTTGTGTGAAGGCATGCGAACGAAATACGTTCACATGTCAGGCTATATTTTGTGTATTGCTGAATCTACACATAACACTTTACTTTTAAGTTAAAGCCCTTAAAAAATAGGCATGTATGTAAAGACAATCATAAAGATGACACAGTACTGTATATTCACAAACTGAAGGACCAGGATGGGGAATATTTTCTGAATAATACTTAAAAGGCACTAAAGTGTGAAGAATGTGAAAATGGAGAAGAATTATGTGTTTTATTCATCCCCTTTTCCTAAAGCCACATCTACAATGTATGAATTATGAATGCAATAGCTTGCATAAAAGTGAAGAGATGCTATCTAGAGAACAACGGTATGTACTTCAAACGTATAGAATACTTTGCAAAAATTCCCTGAGGGCTCTCTGGAGGTCTGAGCTTCCAGCTTGCTAGTGTACAGTTTCTTATTAAAGAAAGGCTGAGGTTTAAGCAAGACCTCAATATGGATCATTTCCTTTCACAGCTATTTATAAAGCTGTTTCTAAATACACAAAGATCTACAGGTCTACTTTTTTGTGACTATGACGTGTTTAGAATTCCCACAGTGAGTATTTCTTGTGTTTCTTCACCAGAATAAATCTGAGGATACGGAGAGACACTGTCAAATGTTTTTCATTTTATTTATTTCTGTTTATACAGACCTTAATATTAGAGTTAGATTTGGGTATAGGTAAAATAATAATAATAATAAAAAATACCACATGTAAATTACAGGATAATCAGAGCACCTCTCTAGAGATCATGCTTAGCCTCTGAATTATTTACAATTTTGTGTTTACTCGAAGATGTAGAAACATGGAGGTGGTTGGAAAATTAATTAGCATGGGGCATCATGCATAGCAGGGGTCCATAAGAACTTGCAGCAGATAGCTGTTTGCTTGTTTTCATGTGTGTTGCAAAGACATGAATAAGCCATGGATTAAACATGAAGAGCTGCAGGATTACACAGTTATAACACAGTCACAGCAGTGGCTGTATACATAGGTTCCGGGTTTCTGAATTCTAAAGCTGGGCTGAATGAAGCTTCTACATTTATAAATACATAAATTTAAAAATGTGGGAGGAAAGACTCTATATACAATATATGTATAAATACATATTGGTTTATATATATAAAAGCGTGTAACATAAAATTACAAAGACTTTGGAGATTAGATCTAAAGTAAGTCAAAGAAATATTCCAAGAGTGCAGAGATTTTCTTGTATATGAGATAAGCTGTCACTGATTGACCATGGTGCTAAGAACCTCGGGCTGCAATGCATTGAACATGAACACGATTCTGTCGAGGAAATCGGTGCATTTTCTCAGAAACCCTTTTTGAAAGTCACTGTCAGTAACACAGTCCATTCCAAAATCCAGAAATACATGTTAAAACCTACCATACAAAGAAACAAAAACGAATATAAATAGAAATCCTGCTGTTTTCTTTTTTCCCAGGCAGATTTAAGATGGATTCAGGCAAAATTTAAAAAAAATAAAAAAACTCCCCTGTGGTCTTGTCCAACAAAATCTGAAATTCTATTTCAGTCATGGAGGTGGCATGCTGCGGGCAAAAGATTAAAAGGACCATCCCGCTTGTTATCAGCACACAGTTCAAAAGCTTGCATCCATGATAATATGAGGGTGCATTAGGCCTTACTGCATGCTTTCACTTTGGTGAAGGCCCCATTAATGTTGAACAGTATACAGGTTTTGCAGAAGAATGGCCTCTTAAGTGTGATGTGGAACACAAGACTATTTTTGGCTCCCTATTATTTTCAACAATCATGCTTTCCCTCAGTCAAGTAACTCATAGTTTTAGTTACTGTTATACAGGTACGGCTACAGTCACACTATGGAAAATGATGCTCTGAGATCAAAATTATTGTGTGATGAACTTGCAATCTCCCTGCCTTTGAATTAGTCTTTTTTAGGACGGGGCCTAAGTCTGAGACCTGTTGCAGTCAGCTGCAGCCTTCAAACTGACTGTGGTGCTTCAAGATGATGATGATGATGAAACTGAGTTAAAATGGTACTTAGAAAGCTTTGCTATAAGCTCTAAATAATTAAACTTCATACAGCTTTGAGCCATCCAGATGTGACAGTGGCAACTATCACACACATATCAAAACACATAACAAGGGATGGAAATCGATAACTGGTTCTTAAGGTCATTTTATGGCGAGAAATTCCACCTCTGGGGAAATAAGTAACGTACTGCATTACTTTTAAGAAGAGTGTTTTGTGTAATTCATTACTTTTTTTTGTGTACCTCCGCAACACTGCTAACAAGAAAGGGGAGAAATACCTCCAACATGCACAAACATTTGACCACACATCATGCAATTAATTTGCATGAATGTAATATCTTTGATGAGCTGCTTAGCGGTGGTGGTGGTTCTCAAAGCAGAGTCAATGAGAATCAATAAGTGATATCGATAATGGAATCACTGAGTTCTTATCAATCTCCATCCCTAAGGCATGCTTTTTGATGTTAAATTTAACCCAGTTCGCAGTAAATTGCCTGCCACAAACCATAGTAACTCAGGTTTGTGTGGTTCATTATGTGCTCATTTTACTTTTGGTTAAATGGGAAAATATTTATATCAGCTTTTTTCTTGTCTATTTTCAATTAAACATAGCATTTAAATGATTAGCAAATCAGTGCAGTTGCTATTTATTTATGGAAAATCCTATTTTTATTTTTATTTTTATTTTATTTTTTTATTTTTATTTTTTTTTTATTTTTATTTTTATTTTTTTTTAATGCAAAATACACACTTTTAACAACTCAAACTTTATATTGTCAGTATGTTTGGTTTCCTTCCTTCCCATGGTGTGGAGCCTAATATTCATTTCCTCTTGAATGTTTTTATATTTTGAGTTTTAAACTGAAATCACAGTAGATTAATTAAGCAGAAGGAGAAGAGAAAGACGGTTACAAGAATGAGAAATTGCATCATGAGAAATAAGCAGGAAAAGACGAAAGCCCTGTGGGTAAAAGTTAACTAGTCCAAGACGTTATCTAACCCATCCCCAGCAAATATGATTTTTAAAAAAATGTTTTTATGTTTTATTAAGCAGGAGAAGAAGAGAAAGAACGACAATAGTCGATGACTATAAACACTTATGCAAGAGCCTAAAAATGTGACGCAGAGAAGTGCATCAAAAGTTATTTTAGCAGGCCTTGGAATAACTATTAACAGTAGAGAGTGTCCACAGCTGTAACCTCTTTATTTCTGGACTGCAACATCATTTAAGCAAGTTGCGCACCATGGAGTACCATGGACACACTGTGAAAACTGTAAACAAAATAAATGAATGCTTAAATGCATACAATGAAACTAAGTCACACAGCTTAAGAAAGGACAATAATCCTGTTCTCTAAAAAGATGAACAACACATGCTTACTGTGCAGATTTTTTTGATACAGAGGTGAAATAAGACATCCGTTTTTGCAGGAAGGCATTTAGAATAAGAAATTAACATATTACAAAACTTTCAAATTAGCATTAGTATATTTACAATGTAGTTGGTAGAGTAGAGCAATAACTGAAATGCATCAAGTGTATTTAAACATCCAAGTTAGGTTGCTAACCATTCAGCTTGTAGGAGAACAACCAGTTTCTTTATGGGCCTTCCTAGTATTTGGAATTTGTGGAGAGTCCTAGTATTTGTATCTGGTGGAGTGGTTTTTCTCCTTACCTGTTCTTGTTGAACTAAGCTGTCACTGTCAAACACTCTTCCTAATTCCCTCTGGTTCCTGGGCAGCATTTCCTCTTTGATAATGACTATGCCATTCTTCTTCAAGAACTAGGGGTTAAAGTGATGAGCTACCTTTTCTTCCACCAACTTCAGAATTGTCAATTTAAATGATGGACAGAAATGCATCCTTGTGAGGCATATGTGTCTTGAGGCACCAATTCCCCTGGAGGTGAAAGAGGATTCTTTGATTTTATTAAAATTAGGTTGTTTAGAGTGTGGGTCTCTAGTGTCTGTGGATTACTGATTGTATCCATAGTTAGAAGCCAGCTGTTGACAGTGTCCATTGCTTCACAGAATAGTGTCCAAAGCAAAACATCATTCAGCCTCACTGGGTATTGGCCAAGGCTGACCTTTGGGACAGTCCTGATGGTCTAGATTCAGTGTTTTCAGGCACCATCTGCATGACTTGCTGTGGGTGCATTAAAAATGAATTCACGCTGCTTGACTGCAAGGAATGCCTCTGGTGCTTGGGTGTTGCACTGCTTAAGCACTTCTTTGAACTGTTTTTTTTTAACATCTACAAAATGTGTGCCTTGATCATAATAGAGCTGAAAGGGAGTACCTCTCAGGCTGATGAAGCACTTTAAGGCACTGGTAAAAGCATCAGTGTATAGGCAGTGAGTCCATCATCTCAATATAAACTGCACAGGGTGGAAGGCATGTAAAGATCAACATATATTTTGATCTCTTTGAAGCACCTTTTAATGACAAATGGATAAAAATGGTCCATTCCGCAGAATGTGAACGGAGCAATAGTTTTGACACGTTCTGTGGGGAGTACACTGTACTTACAGTGTTCCTCTGCTGGTCATCTGTGTTTTTGGCATTGAAACTTAGTGAATTAAATTGGTGACAGCTTTTCTCCCATCAGTTATCCAAAGCCACTGACTCTGAGCTCCATCAAACTCTGATTTCTCCCTTAATTACAGATGTTGGCCCGGTGCTGTTGTATAACACACATAGTTTGGTGATGTGACTGTCTTTCGGAGGAATGATGCTGTAGGATGTTTCATCTTGTGACTTGGGTTTGACCAAGGTCGTAGATTTGGCATGGACGGAAGGGACATGTCCCCACCAATATCCAGCGGTTATTGAATTGTCCCCACCAATAATTTGATCTTGTCGAGTAAAGAAAAACAAAACCGATAGAAAGAAAAAAAAAACGAACTGTCAACGTCTCATTCACCTTATGGTGTAGAAAGAGTTAAATTATGTTCTCTACCGGAGTCCTTCCTCATGTGACAAATATGGCCAATGTGATTGGCTGTGCCTTTCAGGGAGCTCTGTTTGGTTTTAGCAGCAGCAAGCCTGTGGTGCGATCTGCAAGGAGGATGGCAGCAAAAAGGAAGAACCTGGATATAAGAAAGTATTTTTCAAAGAAACCTTTAAGAAAAATTGTATGTAACCATGAATAACGTGTTTTGGAAACTAACTGCATAATAGGCAGCACTATTAGTTATCTCAATCTCCCAGAGTAGCGTTTCTAATTTTGTTTGAAACTGTCAGAGAAAACGGCAGCCTCGAGCAAGCCAGGATATTAGTTTACAGAGGCTGTTAAAATTATATGCCTAACGTTAAAATGTAAAATGCTTAAAGATAAAATGCTGTATGCCATATCCACCAGGAAAGACTTGACAGTATAGATGTAAAACAAACATGCCAGCAGTTTATCTCAGTTAACGAGAAGAGAAGGCATGTGTGTGGCTCCTTCACATAGTGGACATTGAGTTGTTGTGTGGGGCACCAGTAGTCTGTTGCTGTAACAGTAGTTCATGTTTAGAATAAGAAATCCCAGCTCACTGATTTGATCGGGGCAGTAGTGCCTAAAATGTTGCATAATTTTGCTGAGTGATCTTTTACTTTGTGGTAATTTTAGATGAGTATTTTTATGGACAAAAACCACCAGGTCATTCAGTGTTCCCTTAGTGCTAATGTATATAAGAGATGTTGGTGTACTATAACTGAAGTAATGTTGTTAAGTCCGTAAAGTCATATTCTTTCATTGTCATGACTGTATTTGAAGCAACTTTTTATTTTTGTATGATACCTGATTTATATGGAATATGGCTGAAGTAAACTAAAGTCTAAAATACTTAGTCAGTCATTTGTTTAATAGTAATTTAACATTATATAATTCACATATAAAACTATGAATTGTAACTGTAAATGGTTTAAAAACATGTAGAATAGCATATGTAGGCAAGTATATTTCTCCTTTTTTTTTTTTTTTAATCAAGAAGCAAAGACAAAAAGGAAAAAAAAAAAAAAGAAACAGGGCAGGGTTCGGTGGTTGAATCATCCACCAATGCCAAAACCAAATCTTCCACCAACACAAAGAATGACAATGATTTAGAACAGGGTCGAGTCAAAAAAGTGCGCTGGATTTTGGAATACTATCTATTTTTTGAGAAAAAGAGACAGTCCTTTCAGGCCTGCTGTGCCATTTTAACAATAATGTAGGGTTATTGCTGCTGGACAGTAAAAACCAAAAAGCACGCTCACTTTGCAGTCCTGGAGCACTGATAGTTTTGAGATATCTGAGGTGATGCCACTGAACTGATGTCTTCTTAGCTGGGACATATGATCGACGGTTATGAATTCTTCTGTACAGATGTCACTGGGCTTCATTTGAGCTCGACTAATTGCGCCTCAACATTAAGGTTTGCCAATAAATCATGTCGAACCATTTGTGTGTTGAATATCAAATACTGTAGGTGAGAATTTCCACAAGCTATCTGTCTCTTTCCTCATGCAATCCAGGTAGATGACATCCTACTACTTATACCTCATCCATGTCACCTTGTACTGCTTTGGATGATATGCCTTTTCCTCAAACATCCAAAGCACAAGTGATTCTCATAAATCAAAGCTTTCTTATCATCAGTGTTCTTTGCTGCAAAGGTTGAACACTTAGCAATACCATGACTTTCATAACTGCAGGTGATCAAATGTTTGTATTTAGTGCTCTAGCTCTCTTAGGCAATCTCTCCTCTGGGTTTTTGGTATTCATTAAGAATGAAGGTGCTACTGGATTACAAATGACTTTATAAATTTCTCTATTTCCTCCACAACTACTGGGCTTAATTTGAACAAAACACGTTCTGGTTGCTTCCTAAGTAACTTGTGATTTTCTTCACAGTAATCAAGGATGGTAAGACCTTTGACATGAGGTATAGCTTCAGCGCAACCTTAGAAGAACCTTAGAAAAAATCTGCAAAGTGCTAACAGATCATTTGGAGCTATCTTGGGCCATTTAAGGAACTTGATTTTGAAAGCCTTTCATATGACAAATGGACATTCATACTTCCCTTCTTGAATTGCAAAAACACTCTGATAGGTGCTCTCTGTCTTTGTGTAAGAGAATCCCTCTACATCCTTATGTGCCTCTCCTGTGCCTCTAAAGATAATGCTTTAGATAAAGCATTGTCTCATTTGCTGGGAGAGGTTTATGACCTATAAGAACCATCAATGAGATTTTTCATTCCACGAATCGTTGAGGATCACCAGTAAATGTAGTGGGTTCTGGAACAAGTAGGCAATTTAAGCTTGGTGAGTTTGTAATTGCTTGAATTAGGCTGATCATCTCTTGAGTTAAAGAGGCCATAGAGATTAGCTGTTGAATTTGAAATAGCACGGCACATGGATTTAATACATGTTGCATTGTTATTTCAAGAGCCTGATTTTGTTTCACGATTATTTTCACCATAATGCCATCATCACCTATACTATATGTTTGCACTCCAGATGCTGCTATTTATTATGTCACTGTCCAGTTGTAACTTTTGTAACTGTATTATCTTCATAGTGCTTCAGATGCATTTCTGTCTTGCTTTATTTCATATTTAAGTGTATGTAGTTTGGCTTTCTGAGCTTGCATCATTTTAACATCCTTTGCCTATTCTTCTGTGGCTATTAGTTCTGCAAGTACTTCAATTTGTTCACTTGAGTGTCAAGCACAGGGGCTTATGTATATGATCAAAAAGATCAAAATCAAAAACATTAAAAAAAAAAAAAAGAAGTAAATAGTAACATGTAAGTAATCACTGAGTCGCTGACAGGTGGTCAATACCAAACTGCTTCCAGGTGTGTCAGCAAGAAAATTAGGAGAGGCAGCTAGGCCCCTAATCTGAAACACACAACCAGAGTTGGAACAAACACACCCACATTTACACACTGATTGGCTGCTGAGATTGAGCAGCCGATGGATCCAGTGGATCCTGGGTTCAAATCCACTGGGTAGTAAGGGCCTTTGTGCTGCAAGTATAAAATGTGAGAACTACTGCACCATCTTCAATAAAAGAAACCACACAGTGAGCTCTGTCAGCATGGGCATCATTACCAGCAGCATGTGGTCTCAGCTCTCAGGCTCAAGAATTCATGTTTTTCACTCTTGTATTTAAGAACAACTGTACTAAAAGCACATCTTTCTATGCATTGTTTTTGGCCCTTGTGTTGCAACATAACCACTTGCATTTGACGCTCTGGGTCTCTGTATTTCAAAGGAACTGTATTATTTTTACAACTTTTTGAAATGCTTATGCAAGATGAAACACTCAAAGATAAACAAATTAAATGAAATAAGAATCATTTCTCAACAGCACTAAATAGGATGGTTTGCGTGAATGTGAAACACAGAAACCCTTTGATTAAAAATAAATGAATTACAAATGCTTCATTTTGCTTCATTTGAACTATAAAGATGAAAAACAGAAACGTAATCATTTCTTAAATGATATTTAGTTTAGATTGCACAAATAAAAATACCACTATTTGCAATTAATGATTTCAACATACACAGACTTGTAATTTCCTGGTTTTTAAGAAATGCTTTATGCACTAACTGCATGTAGTAAAGACTTTTTTGAAATACTTAGTACAGCGTTTATTTACCCATAGTTAAAGAAACTGAACAACATCATAATTTATCTCCTTTCTTTTTTAATATATAACTTTCTTTGCATTTGATGGAGGGATTTGTGGCCTAGTCTTGTACATTAGAAGTCCATAGCTAAGAATTATGCAGATGCTGTCTTGATCCTATCACACTTTTCCTGTGACTCAAACCCCACCGCCGTCTACAATCTCTAAACTCCTTGTTATAGAGTAATAAACATTACTGCAGTCACCACACTCATGCTATTTGTCATGAGTATGGCGGATATTGCTCATACTTTGAAATCCACAGCGTCTGCACAACCCTGTTAATTCCAGACCTTGCACTATATGACTCTCTACAGCTACAAAAATATGAGGTACCCATCCCTCATCATTATTCCTCAAGTCTCATTCCACTCTGTGAAGTATCTCCACGGTGCACTGGACCATGGCACAATATATTACACTTTACAGCTTGAAATATAAAATACCGACCCTGCCACACAAACATTTAGGTGGACGACCAAAGATTAAAGTATTTTAGACTGTTTGGATGATGTCATGTAATTTTCCTGTTTAATGATTCCTTCACAAGCAGTTTTTTTTTCCTTTTTTACATCGAGTAGAGAATGGATGGATGCCTGGATTCACACTTTCACTTCAAGAACAGTTTTCTTTGCCATTACAAATCAAAACAGCAGTACTGAAAGGTTATAGACCGCTGACAATCTATATATCTGCATTTTTACACATTTCTCATGTACTGTGTGGTTAAGATTCTCTGTCACAGTATGTTGTACAATGTATCATTCAAATGCTTCTGAAGTGTTGATGTCAAAATTGCCAATACATTTGAAAGAAGGCAACAATCATAGGGAGAGTAAAAAGAGGAAAAATGATAGCCTTCTAGTCTCTGCTTCATGACTTTCATGGTGTTGGACTTCTGTACACACATACAAAGAAGACCAATGTATTATGAAGAATAAAAGAGGAGGACCAGAGATAGAAGGTCGATCCCTGATGCCTCCCATACCTCAATTGTTTTGATCAATTTGTTGTGTAAATTACTCTGATTCAAAAAGCTTCTGGACGGAAACCTCTTGTAATTTTGAGGTAACCGAAAGAAGTGTTTTAAATATCAACAATTTCTACTACCGTGCATCCTGACCTCCAAATGAAATTGCCTTGTTTCTAACCACTACAAAAAGTGGCTTGTTAGAGAAATATTGACATTAGTATGTACACATGTGTACATACCAAAGCAACTACTGATCCTTTTTTATGGTAATCACAGTGTCATTTCATCTGTGCTCTTTTCCTCACGACTGTAACAGCCTCGACTCACCTTTTCCTTCACGTTCCAGTGGGAAATCCTCTGTACTTTTTTCAGTTGTATGCTGTCATTCTATTAGGTGACTCCACCATCCAAATTCTAATATCCTCCTCATTTCTGCAGTGTGTCACACAATGCTACTCGAGCTGTCCTCCTTTCTCTAGTTTAATATGTCCTTACACCACTGATCATTTTGGTTTTTAATAATTCTCTGCATAGTGTGCCATTAAGTCGCTTTCCAACTATTTCTGTCACACATGTAAAAGTGATTCTGATTCTGAAAAACTCTTCAGGGACCCAAATGCAATTAATATTTCATGTTGAACTTTGCAGAAGATCAACATCTCTTGGTTATAATGAGATTGCATCTCCATGGACTATAAATTATTTCTGAGAGTTTTCAGCTCCCATGATATGAAAATGCCAGTCTGGCTCTTAAGGGAGCAACATTGCAATCAATTTCCTAATGCTAAGTGAAAATGTCAAGAACATTCAATGTTGATTTGCCCTGAGGCCTTTGGTGTTTAGCTGAAGCTCATCATTAAGTGTATATACTGTAAGAAATCTCTATATAACAGTGCTGTCTGAACTGCTTTCAAGGAGTCATTTTTAAACCAAAAACATCAGCCCTGATCCTCCGCAAGTTCTGCCTTTACACAGCAGGATAATAGAAAGGTGATGAACCAAGATACATGTATGGACTGATGTGGCATTTTGTATTCTCAAAAAGCTAATTTTGGTAGGAAGTCCAAGTCAAATAAATACTAACACACATCAAAGTGCACCTACAATTTTTGCCCAATATTTCTTCCTCTGTGTCTTGCAGGCATCCAAAGGGGTGATGAGCACATAAATGTGAATGACCCAATAAAAAAATCTAGACTGCTCCCCCCTCTGTGAAAAATGTATGATACATTATGGAAATCTGTTACATTGTTTTGCACTTTGTCCAAGGCTTCAGGGTTTTTGGTGTGACATTTTTACCTACTTGTCTAATATTTTTAAGGGTAAGATTGAGCCAAATCTGATAGTAATTATCTTTGGGATCTCCAAAGAAACACAAAATTTACAACACTCTCAAAAAAGGTTTATGTCATATGCATTGATTATTACTGATCCTGCAGCTTTGGAAAGGCAAAGAGACTCCTGTATTAAAGACGTGGCTTACAGAACTTACAAATACTGTTCATCTTGAAAAAATAAGATATACAATGAATGATAATGTAAAAGACTTTGAATTAATCTGGCACCCTTTACTTACATACCTTGGGAAAATATAAACTTTCTTTTTTTCTGGCAGTCGGGGGATTGGGGCCCATAGTGGGTGTTGGTTTTTTTTTTTGTTTTTTTTTTTTACCTCTTTCTTTTGATGTTGTTTATTTGTCTGTTTTGTAAGCTTAGAGAAAAAAGGGGCATAAGTTCTATCAATTTGTAACAACCATGATACTTGCTCCTAATAAAAGATATTTGAAACAAAAAAATCTAGAAATGCATATAAATCAATATACATTGGTAAATGTATGCATTCGATGATAACACCTTATTCACAAACACATTTGACAATGTTTGCGATGAACACTGGAATCACTTGATTCACTTCAGTCTTGAAAATGATCTCATCTTCCTTTAATCCCCTTAAAAATCTAATGTAATCTGTTAATGACAGGATTATTTATCATTACCTCAAACACAATATATATATAATTATTAAAATGTTAAATAATTTATGCTTAATATCATGGTGGTTGCCAATGCAATTAACTCATTCTTCATTTAATTTAGATAGTCTTTAATTTTTAAAATATTTACAGTTTCTATAACTTAAAATATACATAGAGAGAAAAGCGTACTGCAATTATTAATAATAATCAATAATGACAATATTGACTTCATGTGAAGTCACATGTATGCGACTGTGCAAAAGCATTGAGCTGTGAGCTCTTAGGTGCAGTGGTTTACTGGAAATATGAAACATTTGTGGACACGTAAATACAGCATATCAAGCAAAAACAGTTTGTACAATTCTAATGTGCTTGAAAGTCAGTATTTCTCTCAGCATTTCTCTCGACCCCTACAGCGCCTCCTCTCATAGTCTTTGACTGACTTGCTCTTTGTCTTTCACCTCACCCAGGACTAGTATTCCTTGGGAGTCACTGCCAAGTGGCAAGAGCAAAAGCCTTCAATGTGTGGGATGCACAGACACCTCCACCATGGTTAGGTGGCAATTTATAGAGGGGGTAACCAAAAACTGCCAGTTTGCACCAGAAATTTGAAACCAGTATATGAGACCTGTTGCCTTTTCATTTCAGTTCCTGTGTAATTTGGCATGCCTCTGTTCAACTATCATAAATAGTTTTTGTCCTTCACTTACGCAGTTTCCTCAAATTTTTTAATGACACACTGCACACATGTGTTGGTGTCCGATTTAATGCCGGTCGCACTGCATTAAAATGATAATGTAGTACTGTAGCTCCATTATTCAACGTCCTTTAGTTCTGATTTTGATTCTTCACCAACTCATAAAGGGAATCTTGTTCTGTTTTGCTACTAAATCCTCCTTTATGTTCAGCAAATAGTAACATTGTTTTTGATCTTTGACTGAAAAGTGGCAGAATTTAAACTAATAAAATGACTTGAAACCATATGCTTTGGAGATATAAAGTTATTCCCAAAACTTGAAGTTGGGAATTGTTTATGAGCTGAAAACTGTTTTCCAAGCTGCATGACACAGTATAAATTGTCTTTGGTTTTGTTCCTTCCACATTACACATCATTAGATCCTTTGATTAACGGAGCTTTAACAAAAATGCATTTATCTAAAAATAAACTAGATCATGTCTTTTGTATTGAAATCAAAGAGTTCTCTGTTTGGATGGGCTGAGCTCATCTACTGAACATGAGAAGTTTGCACAGTGCTCGAGCTACTGTTGTTTGTAGTTATGTGTACTGCAATAATATAAAGCTGTTGCAGTGTGATCCTGTCAAAGCTTTGGTGCAATATGCAGATAAAGCAGTAATCCTCCCCCTCCTAGCCTGCATTTATAGAATACACTGGAGCTGTGGGTCTTTCTTATTGAATTTCATGAAATTCAGGTCATTTCAAGCAGAATGGCTGTGTTTACATAACTGTCTTGGGCCTCTTGAGGTGAAGGCTTGTTGCGTTATATCAGCTGTCCCAACTGAATGAGGTGAACTAGACCCCTTCTCCACTCCACCTGTCTGATAAATGGCCTGGAACCAATTCCCTCGCTTTGCTTTTTTATGTCGTCACATGTCTTTGATGTCATCAGATAATTGCTCCTTTTAGAACTCGGAAAGGGCCACTCAGCAGTCACGGGATGGAGGAGTATCCATGGCGACAATCTTTGTTATTCCACACTGCAAACAACTGTTTATTGTACCCTGGATGAGGAAAATGCTTTTGAGTGGAGATACTGCACATCTGGTGCTGAGGGAAAAGGGAGGCAGAGAGAGAGACAGACAGAAATAGAAGGAAAGAAAGAAATGGTGAGGGAGATTGGAGAGGGAGGTGAGAGGCAAACTAGAAGTATCATATTTTTTATGTACGAGTTAGTGACATAGAGAGAGTGAGACAGGTATTTAAATGGATTCCAACTGTTCAGGGACTGAAAAGAAAGCGAGGTGGGGGCTTATGTAGGGAAAAAAAACAAAAAAACAAATCAGTGGGTTTTTGTTTCCTGCGTTCACAAAAGGTTTTCATGTGCTAGCACTGATCCTAACCATGCAGGAGAGATATAGATGCCCACACTGGCTACATGGATAGAAAGACAATCCCTGTAGATGGCAGATAGTGCAGCCACAAGTTTCATAAAATGAATATTTTAACAGTTTCTGTTCAATCATCCGCTAGTTTCTATCATTTTTCATATATTGCAATCATGCTTTATATACAATTTCACAATTTTTTTTATCAATAATAAATGCATAGAACAACAATGTGAATTATTTCAGGGCCTGTGATTCTGCTGGATCCATCAGCTCAGCACTCCCCCTCCTCTATTCCTATATTAGACTTGATGACCAAGCTAAACTCCACTATACGTCAAAGCACTTTAAATTACAATCTTCTTCACACTCCAATGCAAAAATGAAATTGGCCAGGCCACGTTTTGCAGTTATTACCAGTGGATATTGCCAAATGCAATTATGGCAGAGAATGCAGGCCTTCCAGCGAAGGTTTGACTTTGACTTGCTGCAAAATTAACTTTATTGTATATCTACAAGGTGATGAGAGTCAGGCATATTAATGTTCTGAAATGATACAGGAAGAACAGCTTCCGGTAAAACAGATGAGCACATAACTGGGACTATGAGACTGCTCATACAAAGAGAATGTTTAGTGTTGTTCACAGTAGGGTTCACTTTTAACGCCGAGTAAAATGGTGAGGGATTTGTTGACAAAATATATAAGAACTTATCAGGAATGCACACTCTGTAGAAAGAGGATTTATTACACATTTTGAGTAAATAAGCATGAAGCCATATTGTGTGAAATTGCTCCCTGTCTACAGACATTTTTGTTCTTGGTTATATATGGACCCTTGAATATATCTCTGGAGGCTGGTCCAGCATTTCTTTCCCTGCATTGCATGTTAATGGCACTAAAAAGAAAAGACTAGGTTTAAAGCAGGATGTGGAGGAGAGGAAAGGAAATTATCCAGAGAAGGAGTAAATAAAAAATTCTAACAACTCAACTAATGGAAGTAATCATAGTGGCTCTCAGTGCTTGTTCAGAACATTTTGGATTTCAGATCCACGTCCTTTTGTTTTGTGTATTGCATTTTTATGTACTCTGCCCTCCCAGTCTTTATGGTTAGGAGGAAATTATGTGTTCCATATTGTACCGGTTTTGTCTCCACCTGGAATTTGATCCAAATCCACATTTACATATACATGTGTATTATATATTAACTTTATATCTCTAAATCATAATTTTTTCTCTCCTTCTTTCATTTTTGGGATCTTTCTACCTTTGCCTTTTGTTTGTACCCCCAAGAAAAGCATCTGCAGTCAGTTGACATTGTTTAACTGCCAAAATTTTTTTTTGCAGATAGACAAGAATGGATGCGTGCGTCATCAAACATTGTTTAGAGAGTGTTGTATGCTGTACACTTTGTAAAGCCCTTTGAGGCAGAGTTGTGATTTTGGGCTGCATAAATTGACTTGATTTGAGATGCAAAGAGGGGAGAAAAATAGGACGGAGTAAGTGATAGAGAGGGGAAAAAATGAAGCACTGCAAACTGACCTCAGCCTGAAAGAGAATTACAGGCAGGGAGAAACAGTAAATGATAATGATTGGAGGGTAAATGGAGCAAGTGCACATGAAAGCAGGCCAGCAAAAAAACAGAAGAAAAAAAGCCTCAGTGTTATGTGTGCCCATACATCTGAGTGTGTTTTCCAAGACAGCATATGAGTCCATGGATAATGTGCACTAACAAAGCCAGCAAGTAGTCTAAAAACCTAACATAGCTGCTTCCCAGTTTACAGAAGTCTCACTCCCCATGGAGTTTCACTCAGGGAATTCTTGTCATTTTGCAAGGCTGAGTTTTGCAATCAGTGCAGTGTATTGTTCACACATCTCTGTTAATCCTGGCCTAGTCCTGGTGGATTAGAGCAGGCGAGTCCTCTAGGGTCTTGAGGCTCAACTTTATTGATACTCAGTGTTGTTCAGGGGGAGAGAGAATGTCCTGGTTTTGCAGGAGGAGAATCAGATATTGTTCCACTGTCTGCTGCCTTCGTACATTTTTTCCATTAACTTGTCGCCGTCACTTTAATCCCACCTGATGTACTGCAATTTTTCTTTAGCATAACATTAAATCTGTTGTATGATGACATGAGAAATGTTAGCGATTGTTGTTTTATATGTAAGGGAATATGAATCCAGGCTTACTTGAAGGGAAGCCAATCAAATAAGATGTATGGTATTAATATTTGTAATAAATTACCAGTCAGGAAACCACTCTGCATAATTCATATTTTGTCAGATTGAATATTGTATCCACTGTATATGCAAAAAAGACTTTAACAGTGTCTGTGTGCCATCATCTTCGTCATCATCTATGTCCCTCAGCAGAGAGAAGAGGGACATAGATGATCTCCAAACATGTATATGTCTCTGTCCAGATTTACTGAAATGTAGTTGAATATATCTGTTTATTTGATTCTCACTTCTAGGGATTTGAAGGCTTTAAAATGCAATTTTAGTGAATCCAACCATTTTAGGCACATAGTAAGGCAAGGGAAAACAACTGGAAAGACATTACAGTATGAAAGAATATAAAACATACTCGTGTTCCCCATGCAATGTTATGTAGTGCACTAATCTCAGTTCATTCAAATATAGCAGAATAAAAGAGGGAACCCATGCCCTTTGTTCAAATGAAGCTATAAACAGATGTGCAGATAAAAATAATACCTTTTGCCCAATACAAAAAGAAAAACAAAACAAGAAAACAAGCAAACAAGTAAATAAAACATTTAATTATCACAGTATGAAGTCAGTTAGGAAGAATAAAATATTGTCATTCAGTTGCTGCAAATGTTGTGCTGTGTGCAACATCTGCTGGTCTACCTTTGTAACCTTAACGGGCTGCAGGTGCTGTCACATGCTGTCTGCAGTGACAAGGTCACTAAGAAAAATGTATTTTTCACTAAGAAAAAAGTATTTTTCTATACTTTTCTATAGAAAAGTATAGAAAAAAATGGTCAGAGTTTACGTCTTCTGCAAGTCTTGTAAATGTGATAATTTGAGAACAAGGTGACGTAGGATTTTGAAATGATACCATAGATGGAGAGGATGAGCAGTAGTACTGGCGGTCGCCAGAATTTTCATTTTTATAATAACCATAACTAATTTTATCGTAGGTAAGCAACAGAACTGTAAGTTGTCCCACTTATTGACTGTAGAGAGCTAAACATAACTTTTCATGAGTCAAAATATATTTAGCAAACTTATTAAGTGATTGACTAAGTGACTAAAACTAAGACCCACAATAACAAACCCATAATATTTATAACCCGTTGGTCAATCAAAGTAATACTCCAGACATTAAATATTGCTTGAACAATATTTAAGCATCACCTCAGGCATAAATGCCAATTATTTATTCACTTTTTAAATAAAAAACATTAATTATGATTCACTCATTTATAAACTACACTTATGAATTTCAGATGTAGATGCTTTCGGCACTTCAAAACAAAATAAATAATTAATTTAGTCATAATAAATATATATTGGTAATAATTAACACTAATATTTCTGTTTATGTGTGTCTCAGGTTCCAGGGGAAGAAACTGCTCTGCCTCTATATGCAGAGTAAACACAGTGTGGCCGGCGCAGGTATCTTTAGTATCCTTTGGGGTCTGCACAGACACTCACCTCATCGACATCCTGATGCTCCGTAGAAGTGTTGGTGATGTATTTGGGAGGTTTAATCACCCACCGCAAAGCCTTTTGGATGCTGGGCTAGTGCATCACATACCAGTTTGTGATGATTTCAGTTAAAATGCTTTCTATTACAAAGCGGCTCAACCTTCAGAAGATTGTGAGAGCTCAAACCCTCCGGTGTGTTTTTGTCTGAACAGAAGCAGTAAAATGTTTTTGACTTTTCTGCAGTTCAAATTCAGCAGTCTTTCCAAAAGGATTTTTTTTTTTTGTTTTCTTGTGACACTTTTGCCATTTCTCATTAAATGTGGTCATGACCCTTTTTTCCACGCTGCTTTCATCACCTCCTCGCGGTAACTGGCGGTTTCCGCTGTTTGTCTGCATTTTCTTGTTATCCATTGCTGTTTTTTTCCTGAGGCCTTTTGCATCAAAAATGCAGCACTATATTTTACAGTCTTCAGTAATTGAGCTCTTCCCCTTATGTAATCCAGTCCCTCTGAAAGCTGCCTGTGTGCTGATGAGAGATAAATCTCTGGCAACATGTTGAGGTTCATACTGGAAGCTGATCACAGGACCTCTTTCGCCAAATTATATACCGTCTGCCTGCTCACTTTATCACAATACCCTGGAGAGAAAAGCAGTAACATAAGCATTAACATACCAGCTGTCCGACAAACTGACAGCGTGAAATCTAAATCAATGAAAATTTCAAAGTCACTGGACATTTTTAATATGATTTCATTATTAGTATGCACATATGCATTCTTATAATTATAGATTCACAAACAAAGTGCTGTTTCAGAGATTTTAGCTGTGAATCTCCACTGAGGGGTAAGATTTGAAAATATTTCGGAATGCTTTAAGAGTAAGGATCACTCTACTGGTAAGGCAGAATTTGTACTGACTCTGCAAATGTTGATAGTATATTTCTCCTGGGTCTGCACAATCAATAAGAGCTGAGACAGGCATATATTATCACTATACTGTATAAACCGTATCCTTTCCCATTTTTATGTAGCATTTTCCCAGCGGGAATCTTTCTCTCCACTTCAATCAAATTTGCTCATCTTAACTCATTCTTCCCATTTGGAAAATTAATAATTTCAGCCTTTGATGGTTTAATCATAGCTCAATTTTCAAAACAAAGTTTTATCTGAAAAAACATTGTTGCCTTTTTATTAAAAAAAAAAAAAGGTTATCTATGCATGAACAGAAAAAAAGGATTTAATCAAATGAACAGTACTCGGAAAAAGACAAGCAACTCACATCGACAGTAATTGAAACGTGTTTTTGTTCAGTAGGCAAGTTTGAAACATTTTAATACAACATTTCACTCAAACAGCACTGCAGAAAACTCTGTTGACTGAAACGAAGAATCAAATTTTGTTGAAATTTAAACTGGCTTTGATAATGAGCATTACAAAAATAGTTCACTGTGTTTTTGACTGCAGATCAACTAAGGCTTTCATGTCTCCCATAGAAACAACATTTGCAGTAAATAAATGAACAGAAAAAAAGCTGATGGAGTTTGATCACAATCATTATTCCGCATATTTCTGAACCACACATTATTTCTCGTGTGTTGTTATTAACTTTGACTAAATTATCATAATATTCTCCTTTTTTTAAAAAAAAAACCTTTTAACACCAATATTTTAGATAACTCTCAGTGATGACAACTTTTGATGATAATCATAAATTGCTATGATGTTTGGATAAACATAGTTTAGTACATATTACATGTCATAGTTTTTTCACTGAAACACTCAAATTTTCCACCTGCAATTCAATTTTTGCCCAATTTACACTGATTTATGAAAAGCTGCAGAAAAATTACACTTTAAATTGGGGAAAAAATTGATTTGATTGTTTAATCTCCAACAAGTGATGTTTTCATTTCCTCTAGTATTGGTGTTTCAGCTGAACCAAAACACATTAACACTAATGCACAAAAATCTTGAGCTACCCCTCATTTCTTTATATTTTGCTTCCAAGGAGCGAGACTTTCTAGTACTTTAAAAATAAAATCTTGAGTAATAGTTCTCCAGGTTTTCTAAAATGCTTTTCATTTTTTTTTTTCTTTGGACTTTAGCTGCTTTTTCTCTCATTTTCAGTCAAGTCCTTATACCTGAACATTGCAACAGGACATATGAAAAATTCAAGCTTACAAAATGTACCTGCTTAATCAGTATTAGCAAAAAACTGGCGTAGTGTGCAGTGAGTTCTTAAAAAATCTGAGGAAACTGGACAAGTGGATGACAAAAAGATGATTTAGATCTAGAGCGGATGAACAGCATATAAATGTGAAGTGTCTACATACACACCGCCAATGCAGAGTGGGATCATCTTGACAGAGAATGCAGCTAGCATTAAAAAAAGAGCTTTGGATGTTTACTTAAGCCATCCAAGAAACCTGGAAAACTATTCCTTAAAACAAGAGTTTAGTCTGTACTGAAGAATAAAGGTGGTCATACCAAATACTGACTTTCAGTCTTGATATGTTTTGCCTTATATCCTGTATTGTCATTTCTCTTTGCATATTTGCATATCAAAAAAAATCATTGCCACTAATTCCCATTTTCCCAGCAAATACAAAGAAATAATGGGTGGCTCAAGACTTTTGCACATTACTGTAAAATACTCAAAGACAGCACTATGAAGGTGTTAGAATGATCATCAAGAGTAGATAATTTTGTACAAAATAACCATACCTCCCTTCATGACATCTTTCACCTTCTGTCTATCTTGATCTCTGTTTCTCCCAATAACATTTAAAGGGCCTCTCAACATTCAAGACAAGAGGTCATCTGACAGGTTCCACTGCTCAGAAAAATGGAGCAGGAGCAAAAGGTCAAGGATTTCTGCCAGCCAGACAGCAAGTGGGTGCTGCTCTTCTCTGACCTGTTTTTTCTTCTTGATGTTAAGTGGAAAGACTGGGAAAATGAACAGACAGTGGAAAGCTAAGAGGAGAGGATAGTTACTGAATAGTGAGAGAGGAGTGAAAAGGTGAAAACTGAAGTGCACAGAAAAAAGAGAACAACAAAGGGGAAGGAGAAGAGGGGAAAGGATGAGAAAAACACGAGGGTTAGACTGGGATGTAGACGACTAAAAGACTTCATCACATTATTATGTCATGGAAGTAAATGAGCATCAAATTACAAATGAACAAAGAAAAAAAACTGTTAAATCAATCTAACAGAAACTCTCTGTGGATTGGGACTTGGGCGATTTGGGATAGGAATTCGATGTTTTTCTACTGAAAAGCAGGTATTGATCAGGATGCTTCTAAGATGCTTCCCTGTGGAGGTTTTCCTGGACCTCTGCCTACTGGGAAGAAACCTTTGGGCAGACCCAGCACACTCTGGAGGTATGCACATACTATTTGGGAACATCTCAGGGTCAGATCCCAGAATTATTGACATCATGGTTGAGTATTGAACACAGACTAGTATCACTGTCAATGTTTATTATTCCTCATATCCAGGTCTTCCACATGTCTCTCATCTAACACTGTTGCACAGTTGCAAATACACACCTGGTGCTGTTTGTACAAACAACCATACTTGACTGGGAATGTCTGGGGATATACTCTCATATGCTGTTCATAAGATAAACCCTGTGGCTGCTGTTACTGCATGTATCTAAATGGCCTCAGTTAAAGGCCCTGTTTGTGAATGATGAAGTGTCACTGAGCGCATAAACTGCAGTCGGGCCGTGGCAGAGACAAATGGATGGACTCTGTTACAGGTACTTCTGCTGCTGTCCACTAACATTAGAGTACAGCGCACAACATGCATGAATGCACTCACATCACACACAGTGACAGTCACATACATAAAAATCTAAACACGATGCAAACCTCTACAGAGAGCACAAATATACTACACACAGCAACCCCATATGGGTATATAAACACCTCGAGGATGCTTGCTCATGCGTAGATTACCAAGCACACACACTTCAATACAGCTTGATAAGAAATAACTTCACATACGCACTTTTACACTGCAGCAGCTTCCTCATCTGCAGCTTTCAGCTTAGCTACGAGTCCAGACTCTGATAATCCACATGATCGATGCTGATGAAGAAGTGAACAGGGGAAAAAAACACACATAAAAAATAAAAAATCATGTCTTTTTATTTCTATTTCTCTCTCAGTCCCTCCACCCACCCTTTCTTTTTTTGCCAGTATGTAGGCATATATGACTCCTTGTTCGCCACCCTCAGTGTGTACTTTATTGGAATAACTACCTTAAAGCACTGAGTAAATAAAGAGAATACATTACCTGAATCAAATAGTGGTTATTGGAAATGTAGCTCTCACTATAGATTATTCAGGCAGCCAGCCATCTCTCCTTCAAAAATCATTAAACTTCTTTGCTCAGCAAGCACACACACTAAACAATCTAAACAATAAACATGTAAACAACTGTGTAATAAAAAGATGTGATTCGATTGGAGCTTAGTGGAAACAAAAACAGAAGAAAAAACTATGAACATAAATACTTTAGTGATTATATGTATCTCTCTATACATGAAGCTTTATCTCATCTGTGATTATTTTTGACACTGAATCATTTCAATGGTTTCTTTTACTTTTCATTTTATTTATTTATTTTTTTGACCATCATAAAATCAATCAAACCCAAATCAGGCTTTGAGGCTGCTTCATCTAGACTGCATTACTTTCCTAATTTATTTATAACATATATATCAGCACTGTCAGATTTAGCCCGGAGGCTAGTTTTCATCTGGCAGGCTGATACAAGTAAAGAGAAACAAACTCACAAAACACACACAAGTAGTCCAAGTAATATTTCTTGCAGTTATCAGCGACAGTAGCTCGCTCCGCTCTGTTAATCGCTCAGCAGTTTGCTAAGTTGTGACCAATAAGTGGTAAAGGTTGTTCTAAAGACACCTAATTAGATGGGATCTGAACTATCAGTGGAGCTTAAAGGAATTACTGTGTGTTTTTGCCTGGTGTGTGTGTGTGTGTGTGTGCATGTGTGTTTGTAAGTGCCCAATTAATGTGCACATCTTCTGCCAGTGTCAGTATCATGTTGGCAATTAAAACAACATGACTGAAAGCAAAGATGCTGTCTCAGAGGACCCAGAGCAGCGAGCACGGAGATGATATTATTAAAGATCTGTGAAGCAGCAGTGGAGCCACTGTTGCACAAGGCAGGGACACTTAAGCCCCAAAAAGCAGTGTTGTCTTCCAGGTTAAATGTTGTCCCTGAAGCAAAAAAGCTGACATGTTAAGTTATTTTTACTTGGACTGTGAACATATTTACAGGACACGTGGAGAGACGCTGTGAAAATGCATCGCAAGAGTTGGCAGCAGATGAAACGAAGACGGTGGGCGCTGGGGGTTTTTTTTGTGAAAGGGTTCGTTTTAAGGCAATAGATCTTGCTCTTGGCAACATGTTTTGCCTGCTGACAGGCGCTGGATATGATGCAATAAGCCAAGTAATCTTTCCTCTCCAAGAGCTCTCGCTCACTCAGTCTATCACTCTCTGTCTCTTGCTCTGTTTTCAGTTGCCATTAACAAGGAGCCACAGGCAGCATGGTCCAAATTAACACCTACTGTATATTAACGTGATCTTCTGTGAGAATTGCTGCTGCATCCAGCCGCTGGGAGAAATACTCTCACAGCATATATGTGGTATTTTTCATGAAGAACTCTGAGATAATTAACTGAATATTGATGTTTAAATCCAAGCTCAACAAAAATAAATAAATAAATAAAAAGACTGCAAGTGAAGGTCAGCAATTTAAGAATGTTTCTCAGCGTTAAATTGCAAAGACTTTGGGGATTTCATCATCTACATTATATAATTAGGCGATTTAGTAAATCCAGAGAAATCTCTGTACACGAGGGACAAGGCTAAAAACCGATACTGAACGTCCATGAACTTCGGCCCTCAAAGGGCCCTCTATTACAAACAGGTCTGATTCTGCTAATTGTGAGTCAATTCAAGTCAGGTCAGTTAATTTTTTTACTCCCAGTTTACAGCAACGGTCACCTCAAGGTGTTTGTCTGATTGTTGGGGTTTTAAATCTCCAAACAATGCTTTCGCTGACCCCCGCCTCTTTTAGGATGAACCCAGCTAAAATCCAGCATGTGTGAAGGAAAATGATAAAATTGACTTGCTTAGTGCTTTTCTACTATTACCCAGCACTCAAAGCTTTTTTTACTACAAGTCTCATTGAGCCAGTCACACCCACATTCATACAAGAGCTTGGTTCTATTCCCTCGCCTTGCCTAACATTCACACACACACACACACACTTACAATCCGATGGATGCATCGGGGATTCTGTACTTGCCCAGGCATACTTTGCCATGCAGACTGGAGGAACTGGGTAGCCAATGGGGAACTATCTGAGCGGTAGAAGACCGTCACTACCACAGCTGTCCCGCTAATAGATTAATAGTTGCAATGGGGACATCTTAGCAGGCATTCCTAAAAATGCATAATATTAATAGTGAGAAATGCCTGATATGAACTCTTTTTTCAAGTCAGGCATTACTGATTTCAGCAAGACAATGCCAAGCATTAATCTGCATGAATTCCAACAGCATCCTCCATGGTGAAAAGAGTATGACCCCCTTTCACTCCAGACAAAGCAGACCATGAGCTGTTGGGCAGCTGAAGTGCCGTTTTAAGTAAAAATAGGGAAATATTTTTTGCTTTGACAGCTGTAGCAATTAGTAGAAAAAAACCTTTAGAGATTGTTATTAAAAGGGTTGATGAAATACAGCTGTAATTCTCTTGAGGAGATGATGGTTAACACAATAGAACTTACTGGACAATTAATAATTTCTGTGCTTGTCTTCCTGCCCTCTGATTTAAGGAAGTGAAGTTTGTTGGCAAACTGTTTGTAAAGAGAAAAGGTGCATTCTTTGTGGCATAAAAAAGGAAGTGAGCATTTATTTTCATCAGTCAAAAAGACAGACATTTTTTTCTGAATGATTTCTACCTTCAAAAACTCTTCAAATGATAAATAACATTTTGTTGGTGGATAATGGCAGCTACGCCTGTGTTTGGTGAATGGTGGGTGTCAAGTGCCTTGACACTGAGTTCATCTCCTGTAGTGTGCGGTCCAAAAACTCCTGTTTTGTGTAAGTGAGTTGAAGACCCTTCAACTGTCTCTCAAAATTCAAATATTAGTATTTGGATTATTAGTGGCTCAAATCACATTATTTTAACAAGACATTGACTTGACAGGCATATCTATTGGGTAAAAAAAGAAAATATTGATAGATAGATAGATAGATAGATAGCTATCAATCGCTTTTACACTTTTTTTGTTTATTTTATTTATTTTAGGTCCATACTGACATGATAGTATCCATGATGGAAATCTCCAGTTCCACAACATCCCAAATGTGTTCTGTGGGACTGAGATATGGTGATAGCAGAGGCCATTTGAATACAGTGAAGTCATGTTCATGGCATGTTACCCTGCACGTCAAACGATCTGTACTCTGGTCATAAAAAGAATGGTCATGGTCAGCAACAAAACTCAGAGGCTATAGACCCCAGGACTTTCCTACCTCCTTACTGCCACGCTTTCCTCAAACCAAATCCCTCTTTAAACTCATGCATTTGGTAGACACCTGTCAATGTTTGTACCTGAGACTGACTGTGTCTGTGACACACATCCACATCCAAACAGACAGACAGATACAGCTGCTAAAGTCAAAAATGCCTTTGTGGTTCCTCCTGCTACAGTAGACGTGTTCACGCACACACATACACACAAACAAGTGCAAAGTTGTAACTGCCTCCAGGCAAACTAAGAGGGGCTTGTTCTGTTTAGAGTGGCCTTCTTCGGAGACTGTGTCACGCAGTCACTGTTTGTGTCACTGAGGCATGTTTGGTGCAGAGTCTGTCCACTGTTTTTTATCAGAGTTTTAGCCGAACATCACTTATTGAAAAGGAGTGCGCGATCCTCTGGGAGAAGAGGAGCAAACAGAAAGGAGAACAAATGAAGCAGCGGCAGTAAATGTTTGGCGCTTGCTGAAGGAGAGACAGAAGAGTTCTTTCAAATTTCAAACGCTGAGGTGAAGTGTTCCTCACCGGCTGTAATACTAACAATGGGGTCCGACTCTTCATCTCTCTTATACTTTTGGGTCTTTTGTTTTTTTTTAAAGCAGAAAGTGGCAGAATGGATTAGATATTGTTTGCTTTTACATTCTTTTGTGTTTGCTGTCCTTGAACACATGTCCTCCATCACTGTGATGAGTTTGTGTGAGTGTGCTAGCGTGAGCAAGAGACAGTCTCATCCATCAACATTTGGACTACCCTATGAAACAGGAATGATCTGTTTGTAACTAACCTCTGTTCTAAAAAGAAAAGAAAAGAACACCCATACCTTAACAGACCCAAATCCTCATTTCTCCACGTCAGAGGGGGTTTTGTGGCGTTATTTCTCAGAGCCTCCGGTGTGTGATGGGCTGTGGGATGTGAGATCCTTGAAAAAACTATGACAGATCAAAAAGACCCTGAAGTAGGAGGGGGCGAAGCAGAAACGTGTTGTGCTGAGTGCTCAGTCATATCCATGTCTCTCCTACTTTCTCCTTGTCTTTTCCTGTTACCATTCCCTTTTAAAGCCTTCACCCAGTCTTCTATATCTTTGGGCTTATATTAGATTTTGTATTATGTAAGTCTTCTTTTTCTATTTTAGTTTCTGCTCATCCACTCGTTTCTACAACTCAGCATGCTTTTCTTTCTATAATTTGCCTTTCAATCCACTTAGACACTGTTTCGCTCTGTTCTTACAGAAGCAAACACACCACCAGAACTAGCATGCAGTACAGCCTATACATTTTTCCACCTTGTGTTATACTCTAATATAATGCCACTTTGAGCTTGTCCCTCGTTCACTAGAGGTTACCACAGTGGGTAGCTCTACATGTTTGATTTGGCAGATTTTTTTTTTTTACACCGGATGCCCTTCCTGACTCAACTCCAGAGGTGTTTCTGCCTCCTTCCAGGAAGGAGAGGTGTTATCCTCATGTTAATGAGGTCAATCAGAAGGAGAATTCTGTGACGGCTTGATTGGCTTTATATAATAACACTGACCTTCATGTGTGTTTATACATCAAATGATGTTCATGTACTTTATGAATTTATTGAGAGAATGATCATAAACAGATCAAACACCGAACTGCTGTCTTTACCTGAAGTGGTAAAATTATTTCCGCTTACTTCATGTCATTCACTTGCCATCTGAAGCAGCTCTGTTTCCTTTTGAATGCAGCCTAAACAAGTAGGTTTATTTTCCGTTTTCCATTTTGAAATCCCTCACAAGCTAACAAACTGACCTTAGATAATGGCCCATATTTATTAGTGCAAATTGTGTGTTTAAAATGTTTCTTTTCTCAGTACACACTCCAGGCTTAGACTTTCCCACTGGGTTATTGAAAGGGACTGCTGTTTTCAGTCATGTGATCACCTCTTTTCTCATGACCTAATCTCTGGTTTAGCCTTTTAAATGTCCAGTGTTTTTGCTGCTTTACCTCAAAATAGGGCTGTTCGATATAACGATATATATCGAATGACGATATAAAAACATCTATCACTTCATTTTACGCTATCGTTTGTTTCGTGGTGTTGCAAAATAAACTGTTTACGACAATATTTCTTCATCGTTCTGATGGTCACTGTAGTGGCTATATTATTTTCTTAAAGTTCTCTCTTTCTCTTATATTTTATATAACCACACTAAGGATGGACAAGCGCCTGTTTTTATGCGTTGTTGTTAGCAACAGCGACGGTAACAGCATCGCCCGTCCGCTTGTTTATGTTCCACATAAACCTTTCACAATAAAGCTCAAGATCCTGTTGAGACTTTTCAAAATAAACTGAATCACGCGAAAGAGCAGATTATTTACGGATGAGAAGTAAAAAAGAGCCGCCAGGTGCTAAAAAATAAACCTTAGATTCAAACGTTAGAACAGGCAACCCGCAGCACTCCATGTAATAAATACAAATAAAACGGCAGCTGTTACAACTTATGTCTAAAAATGTATAGTTTCATGCATCAGTTAAAACACTCGACTCCGGGTAAAGGACTCGCAGCTGGAAACACTTCACGCAAGTCGAGAAGCCCGAGATTCACAGAATTTACAGAAAATGTTAAATTTTTGTGATTTATATTGTTATCAGGACGATATAATTCTTATATCGGGATATGAGATTTTGGTCATATCGCACAGCACTACCTCAAAATAAACAACTTAAATATCAGGAAAAAAAGAAGAAAAAAGAGGTAGTAATTAATAATTAACAGCAGGTCTACTTCTTTGTTTACAGTTTATGCACTTTCCAAATTACTGTACCACCTTCAAAGAACTTATTTAAATAAATGTATGTTCAATTTTCAAGTGCCAGATGTTTGATCTACCTGTCTTGATATATCTATCTTTCCTTTTTTTTTCGCTTAACGCTCCATATAAACTCTATAAATGTTGGATATAGCATGTGCTGTTAGAGGACATGGGTCATAGTACTTCTCCGTGTTTAAGAAGAGCTGAAACAACTGCTTTTGGCTACTCTCTAACCTACAGTATACTGAAATGCTTCTATAGAACCAGCATCAAACTACAAAATAAAGGCAGAATCAGCTAAATTTCACAGTTTTAGTCTTGAGGGCAGCTAAAGCAGTAAAGGCTAATCCCCCTGTTACCGATAGGCTAGCATTTTATATAAGCATCCTCCTCTCCTCTCCTCTCCTGCTGGGTTGAAGGAAAGCTCCTGCGTCATCACAGTGCACCCACATACCTATATTACGTTCAAGATTCCCAGAGTGATTGGGATTAATGCACTTCCACAACCGATCCCTTTGATATTACGGCATAGTTCAAAGAAGGTCATCTACTTCGTAATCCCATACAGCAGGAGCAAAATGTAATGATTCTACAGTAATAGTCTTACACACAGTGTGACTCATAGTTGTGAAATATACTCATTTCTGCTCATTGGCTCACACCACAATCTGTATGTGTTTCTCTGAGCCTGTTATGAGCCTAGAGGTCATAGGTAGAGGATTAATTTTCCCAAAAGCATTTTAAGTGCATTCATGTTACTCTAACCGGCCACAGAGCAAAGTGATCAGATGGAGAAACCCGGGTGTGGAGAGACAGAGGGGTTGTATGACATCCTCCTGTCCTATTAGTTTATTGTTTCAGGTGCTCTTTGGAAATGAAATCATCAAAGAAATCCAAGGAACTCTCTTTTCTAATAATATTTTAAATGGCTTTATTCTCATCTTTAACCTAAAACAAACCCCTCCCCTGGGTTTTTGGCATACAAGCCTTCATCATCCATCATCATTTATGATGACATAATATCAGTTATCAGAACAATAATCAATGCATCACAGAGACAGGCAAGAGACTGAGAATACATTTCTGTTTCACGATTTTGATTTAATACTTGATCACTTATGTAAAATAAATTTTATTGGCCTGTGTTGTCAGTTTCCTTTTAAAAAACACCAGATTTTACACATACAAGCAAAGGCAGCGTTCTCCACACTATGAGTGTGTTTTCTCTTACTCATAAACAAGCCTGGTAACTGTTACTTTACAGTGCAACAGTAGGTGTGCTGTATTTAGTGATATGCGCTTCCTCATATAAAACATTCCTCAAATAAAATGAAAAATAAAGTGCATTTTTTGTTTTGTTTTTATTAATTCTTTGCAAGATATTTATTATATCTAGAAAATATATTTATTAATTGCTTATAATCATTATTATTTGATAGAGTCTTCATTTATTTCACTATTTCTTTCTTGTACTAGTGCCATAGTAGTACCACTGCAATGTACATTAATTAATGAAGGTCGTGAGATGTAATTGCAAGCCTTAAATTAAATTCAACAATTGGCCCATACATTAGCCCTTTATTACTTTTACGTGTGTAAAAAGGGGTTTACAAAACAATGTACTGTTTCTTTCCATGCATGTGATCAAATATCCTCAAGTGGGACTGCAGCTGTTTTAATGGATTATATTTCATTCATTAGCTGTTGATACACCAGCATTCTTTGCATTGGTATTAAAACATTAATAAAACATTTTTGAATCTCTAACATAGTCACAAAGAGAGGCAAGTTTGTGAGAAGAATGTAAGAGAAGGTAGAGGAAAGAAAGTCATAATTTTCACTGGAATTATTCAAGATATTTTAAAGTGGAAATCCCAACTTAAAAAGCAATCCTTGGTGAAAAGGCTCCTTGCAGTGATAAAAATTAGATATACTGTAATTTTATCTCACATACGATCACCCAGCAGAGTATCAGCTAACTTGGCATGCCACAGGTGTCACCTGTAAACTGTCATGCTACTATGTCTCACATTCCTGTCTGTCCCTAGCCAGCCTGCCTTCATATCTGACCAACCTTGATGCCTTGGGCTTGATGTGTTGCCATGGCAAAGCTTCAGATAGCCACCCATCTTGTGAAGGAAGCGGGCCTGATTGGGGCTTCTTCCTGAAAGTTGTTTTCCTCCTTCCTCTTTTAATGCCTGA